>NW_018406970.1:1512979-1654109 GCF_002113885.1 Mizuhopecten yessoensis | reverse complement strand
CAAACTCAGGAGGGGGTAACCCCCCTCCCGAACCCACCCCCTACTCCGCGCTTCGCGCTTCGTATGCTTCCACATACTCATAGTCCTGGTTACGTCCCTGGTCTGAAATCTCGTACCAAACGAGATAACATGTTACCGACTCTAATATAATTTGCACGGTCATGTCGAGTGAAAATCGTGCTTTAAGAATCATTGTTCCACTAGCAGGCATAATAAAAGATGATTCCGGTGTAGTTTTTAAACTTTAACATACCCTCTATTTCGTTTTTGATAGTCTACCGTTGATCAGGTAGCTAAGTTGGTTAGGGCCTGTGCCTTACCCCTGTGGTTAGGGCGACCGAAGTGTGATCGAAGTCCACCCGTTTCCTTTCAGAAATATGGTGTTATTTTTTTTGAATTGATACGTCCTGCAATGTCGGTTTTTTCCCCATAAATGATTTACAAATGCTATCGTCTTGCAGTTTAAATTTCAATTTCAAGTTCTTGGTTGTTTTACATCCCATCATCCCCACTGCTACAGACTTGACTATCATTAAGGCAGGAACCGTCCACATAACTCATTTCTAAACCTTTTATAGTATATATGAATAACATGTAAAATCTTCGGATTATAATTCAAGACTAAACTCAAATTAAGTGTCAAATTACTGAAAATAGTTCACAGGATTTTTTTTATAGTGACTTGCGTGTAAAACTTACCGAGTTTATATTTTTCTCCGTAATATTGAGAACGTGTCCTGAGACAATGCTAAGGAAACACACGAGAAGGCCACAGGTCGATGCTATCTTTACCGGTTTCATCTCTTCCTTGTACAGATTGAGTTAAACAACTTTTTGTACCACAGAAAAGAAAATCCTTTGGCACGTGTTTTTAACAGTCAATGTAACATAAATCTCTCCTTTTTTCACAGGTCCTTCCAGATATTATTTTCTCAAAATTTTACCAGCCACACATAAATGCCGTTTGATATTTCCCAGTTTAATATTCAACAGTAGTATACGGGATTTTAAGCTACGATAGTATTGTCAATTGATCGGTGGCGGACACGTGTTGGCTGTTCCGGCTGGTACGTGTACACACGACGCAGATGTTACCATCAAAAACCGCGAGTGACCTCCCTTTGCACGTCATGGAATCTTAATGATTTTTTTTTTAAAATCAATTATATTTTACTTCGCGATAATCAAATTCTTTTAAACGTTCAGGAAACAAAGATTGGTCTTTGATTTACTGGCTTTTAGTCCCCAGCAGATGTTTTATGATGATGCTTGACCGTTATTTATTCTTGGGATCAATAACGTGATGTTTAGGATTTTTATATCAAGTTTCTGCCAACATTTTCATTTACTGCCAAGGAGATTTTTTATTTCGTTTATTTTCGTTAATTACTTATTTTCTTGCCAAGAAGGCTTTCTTAGTTGTTACTACGAACGAATTCACGTAAGCTTTTAGCTTGCTTCCAGTACTTGTTTCAATTTACTTGTAAAAGTCGTTTATTGTTTATCGTTTAACGAAAGATTATATTTAAATAACCGAAATAATTAATATATTCTTTCTTCAAATCAATTTCATTGATTAATTAAAGGCTATTTTGACGTCACCACCATCACACACCGTGATCAAGACTTTCTATTCCGTCTTTGCTTATTGCAGAGTTATCTTCTCTTGGGAGCAGGTATTGATTGTTACGTCATTGGTTTGTGTGAGAAAATTACGTCGTTTTCTCAAAAATTGATGACGTTACTCTCACAAACAAGTGACGTAACAATCAATACCTGCTCCTAAGAGATGATAACTCTGCAATACGCAAAGACGGAATAACGCACTTAAAATAAACATAACTTGATTTGTTGTTATGCTTTTAAAAGGGTTTCTTGCATTAAGGTATAGAGAGGCAGTTGTAGGGATGGTTTAAAACTTTGCAGTGATCATTAGACAACAATTAAATGATAATTTGTAAGTTGAACAATTTTAGAACCCTTGTACCTAAACATCAAAGTGACAACGATGACGTCATCTGTACACTCGTGACGCAAAAATCACTCGTCCCAGTAAGAAAAAAGAATTGTTAGCATCACATGCGCTTCGTATTTGACAGTTTGAATATGCATTCAGATTTTAAAGTTTAGAAAAAACTTATTTTTTTAAATACAAAGGAGAAGAACGTACTATGAAAACTGACAGTGCCAGATAAGAACCATATACTGGTTTATGAAAATATTGAATGTTCTTTGATAATTCTTAACATGTTATGTATTCTGATATGTAATTTTTTTTTAGTTCAATGAACAAATAATTTTTGCACTTATCAACGTGATGATTTAAAAGATTATATTTGAACGAAACTGTTGCATACTATCATTAGTGTTAAAAAGATACATTCCATGATATTTATTATCAAAACATTTTGGGTGGCTTCTTTCGGTTCACGAAACTGTACGATTTAAAACTATTTTATACAAAGCCATTTTTTTTGGCGGAAACACTGATGTTTTCTATGATTACTAGTTACGTCGCATTTTGGCCTAAGACCGGAACAGATTCCGATTGGAAATCATTCACATGCGACGGGAATGAAAATATTGATTAATAAAAAAAAACATACCACCACTGCAGGTCAGGTTTGAGAAATGAATACACCTGCTGTTACCCACTTCAGGTATCGTTAGATGGGTGGTCGGGAGGTGCAGTTGATAGCGCACTTGCCTTTCATCAAGGCGACCGGGGTTCAATTCCCCGATCGGACGTGAAAAGGTAGGGGGTCACCTGTCCGACCAAGTGGTACTCCGGTTTCCTCCCACACTAAGACCTCCTGTGCGCTAACATCCAGGCTAACAAGAGTGATTAATATGAGTTGAAATAAGTTGTTTCATAATTGTTGTAAAATAAATAAAGTTTACATTTATGATTTCGCAAGAGGCGACTAATGCATGAACCCCCTGCTTCTAAGTAACTTTTATTTCCTAGCGCCTTGCTTGGCAACACCTCACTTTTGGCTTTAATATTGAACGTTCGCCCAGGCGAGGAAGGCAATTGGTTCTGTCCCCAGGCCGTGACATACCAAAGTCCTTAAATGATAGTTGTTATTGCCTGCTTAACGTTCAGCATTTAGGGGAACGGTAACAACTGGTTCACCCGTTGTCAGTATAATGTGATAGCGCTATAAAATCGGCATCAGATCCGCGCTATCACAAGGAGGCAAGTACACCAACATACCCTGTCTCCGGCACACATACACACATGCACGCGTATACAACGCACAATGAGGCACGTTCCTAAATGACCTTAGCTGTTAATAGGACGTTAAACAAAATAAAACCAAACCATAAAAACATACATTACAGAATATAAAAGAATATAGTCACACGTCTATCAGGGGGAGATAACTGTGTAAATGAGGCAGACATAGCTATACCTATGTAATATGTTGAAATCCTTTACCCGTCAAAGTTGATATTCGACATTTGATTGGTTAGTGTTTACACATTGTATCTTCTAGAATACACACGAAATGCAAACCGTCAATGAAGGTATTTATCTATCATATTGACTATTCACGATGTCCTGATCTCCGACCTTGCCAGTCGTAGATGCAACAAACTATGGGCCGGAGTCGATGACATATGCCAAACAGGTACATGTACATAGAGATTTGGCCAGGTAGAAGGTTTTTTTCCCCACTCCTTCCTTACCTGTTACCCCCCTTCTCAACAGCGGTCGGAGCCATGATGTCTGAAGTTAGCCGGTTGCAGTCTTTCTGTCAGCGCTCCGAATATGCGGAGAGTTCATCAAACGGGAGACAACTTATCCGTGAAGTTTATCGGATAAGAAATAATCTACCACGTCTGCGATGTAAGAACACACTTTATTGGTTAAAAGCAAATACACTATTGGACGATAGACCATTGACGTGCGGGTTACATTTTCCAACAGATCATGCACGTGTAACGCTCTCCCCAAATCCTCCCCCGTATTGAAAATGTTACCTTTGCTTCGCCGGATAAGCGCACACGCATTTATTTTCGAATGCAATTGAACATTAGCTTCCGAACAATAAAACAAGTTTCAGTTTTACCTCAGGATTTACTTAAAACCTTGAACATGCTCTCAAGATCAGAATGTTCCACCCGAACTTGTCATGAAGAGGACATTTTTGAATGTTTATAGGCTTATAAAGTGTCGTTTTCAATTTCATGTAATGATGACGATAGATTAACGCGTTTGATAGATTGAAATAAACATCTTCAGTAAAGCATGACGTCAAGTTATATTGTCCAATACCCGTGTAATTGAGAAACCAAAATGAACACTCAAAATGAAACTTTTGGGGAATGTAGACCCAAAATTGATTGAAATTGGGTTGGGTCTTTCATCAAGGAAAGGCGTGGAAAAGTTCATGAGCCATTCAAATCTTAGTTGTGTGAAAGTGTGCGTCAAGGAAGTGTACATGATTTATCTACTTTGGTTATTGTTGTTTCTCGTACCAACAAATTACGAGGTATGTAAACAGGCAAAATTTGACCTCCAGCGTAAGAATGATAACAAACGTGCGACTTGTTATGAATCACGTGACCAATATTGTACAGTCTAATTCAAATAATTGAATTATATTGGACATCTTGCATCCCATAGACATATTGACACTGAGAAAGACACGGAAACATATTTTTGTAACATTTTCTTTGTAAAAAAGATATAGTCAAAACACACATGTAGCGGTATAGTACGTCAGTGATGAAACACATGTAACGGTATAGTACATCAGTGATGACACCCGGGTAGCGGTATAGTACATCAGTGAAGATACACATGTAGTGGTATAGTACATCAGTGACGATACCCATGTAGCGGTATAGTACATCAGCGACGATACACATGTAGCGGTATAGCACATCAATGATGCCACACGTGTATCGGTATAGTACATCAGTGACGATCCACATGTAGCGGTATAGTACATCACTGACGATACACATGTAGCGGTAAAGTACATCAGTCATGATACACATGTAGCGTTATAGTACATCAATGATGCCACACGCTTAGCGGTATAGTACATCAGTGACTATACACATGTAGCGGTATAGTACGTCATGTCAGTGATGACAAACATGTAGCGGTAAAGTACATCAGTGATAATAAACATGTAGCGGTAAAGTACATCAGTCATGACACACGTGTAGCGGTAGAGTACATCATTTATGCCAAATGTGTAGCGGTAAATTACGTCAGTCATCACACACGTGTAGCGGTATAGTATGAGGGTCAGGTATAGTACGTCAGTGATAACACACGTGTAACGGTAAAGTACGTAAGTCATGACACACGTGTAGCGGTATAGTACGTCAATCATGACAAACGCGTAGCGGTACAGCTAATCAGAGATGACACACGTGAAGCGGTATAGTTCATCAGTGATGACACACGTGTAACGGGAAAGTACGTAAGTCATGACACACGGCCAAATGTGTAGCGGTAAAGTACCTCAGTCATGATCCACGTGTAGCGGTATAGTACGTCAATCATGACAAACGCGTAGAGGTACAGCTAATCAGTGATGACACACGTGAAGCGGGATAGTACATCAGTGATGACACACGTGTAGCGGTATAGTACGTCAATCATGACAAACGCGTAGCGGTACAGCTAATCAGAGATGACACACGTGAAGCGGTATAGTACATCAGTGACGACACACATGTAGCGGTATAGTAAGTCAGTGATGACACACAAGTAGAGGTATAGTACATCAGTGATGACAAACATGTAGCGGTATAGTACATCAATGATGCGACACGTGTAGCGGTATAGTACATAGTACATCAGTGACGATACACATATAGCGGTATAGTACATCAGTGATGACCCTCATGTAGCGGTATAGTACGTCAGTAATGACACACATGTAGCGGGACAGTACATTAGTGATGACACACATGTAGTGTTATAGTACATCAGTGATGACCAACATGTAGCGGTATAGCACATCAGTGATGACACACATGTAGAGGTATAGTACGTCAGTGATGACATACATGTAACGGTATAGAACGTCAGTGATGACACACATGTAGGTATAGTACGTCAGTGATAACACAAGTGTAACGGTAAAGTACGTCAGTGATGTCACAAATGTAGCGGTATAGTACGTCAGTGCTGACACACAAGTAGCGGTATAGTACATCAATGATTCCACACGTGTAGCGGTATAGTACACCAGTGATGACACACATGTAGCGGCATAGTGCATCATTGATGCCACTAATGTAGCGGCATAGTACATCAGTGATGACACCCATGTAGCGGCATCGTACGTCAGTGATGCCACACATGTAGCGGTATAGTACAGCAGTGATGAGACACATGTAGCGGTATAGTACATCGTACATCAGTGACGATACACATGTGGCGGTATAGTACATCAATGATGCCGCACGTGTAGCGGTATAGTACATCACTGATGACACCCAGGTAGCGGTATAGTTCATCAGTGATGACACACGTGTAGCGGCATAGTACGTCAGTGATGACACACCTGTAGCGGTATAGTACATCAGTGACGGTACACATGTAGCGGTATAGTACATCACTGATGACACCCAGGTAGCGGTATAGTACATTAGTGATGACACAAATGTAGCGTTATAGTACATCAGTGATGACACCCATGAAGCGGTATAGTACATTAGTGATGAGACACATGTAGCGTTATAGTACATCAGTCGGTACAGCTAATCAGTGATGACCCACGTGAAGCGGTCTAGTACATCAGTGATGACACACATCTTGCGGTATAGTACATCAGTGATGACAGGTATAGTACGTCAGTGATAACACAAGTGTAACGGTAAAGTACGTCAGTGATGTCACAAATGTAGCGGTATAGTACGTCAGTAATGACACACATGTAGCGGGACAGTACATTAGTGATGACACACATGTAGCGCTATAGTACATCAGTGACGATACATATGTAGCGGTATAGTACATCAGTGCCGATACTCATGTAGCGGTATAGTACATCAGTGCCGATACTCATGTAGCGGTATAGTACATCAGTGTTGACACACATGTAGCGGTATAGTAAGTCAGTGATGACACACATGTAAAGGTATAGTACGTCAGTGATGACATACATGTAACGGTATAGAACGTCAGTGATGACACACATGTAACGGTATAGTACATCAGTGATGACCCTCATGTAGCGGTATAGTACGTCAGTCCTGACACACATGTAGCGGTATAGTCCGTCAGTGATGACACACAAGTAGCGGTATAGTACATCAATGATGGCACACGTGTAGCGGTATAGTACGTCAATCATGACAAACGCGTAGAGGTACAGCTAATCAGTGATGACACCCGTGAAGCGGTATAGTACATCAGTGACGGTACACATGTAGCGGTATAGTACATCGATGATGCCACACGTGTAGCGGTATAGTCCATCAGTGACGATACACATGTAGCGGTACAGTACATCAATGATGCCACACGTGTCGCGGTATAGTACATCAGTGCCGATACACATGTAGCGGTATAGTACATCAGTAATGGCACACATGTAGCGGTAGAGTACGTCAGTGATGACACACGTGGTACATCAGTGATGACACACATGTGGCGGTATAGTAGATCAGTGATGACACACATGTAGCACACGTGTAGCGGTATAGTACAACAGTGATGACACACATGTAGCGGGATAGTAGATCAGTGATGACACACATGTAACGGTATAGTACGTACATCAGTGATGACACTCATGTAGCGATATAGTACGTCAGTGATGACACAAATGTAACGGTATAGTACGTCAGTTATGACACACATGTAGAGGTATAGTATACAGTGATGACACACATGTAGCGGCATAGTGCATCATTGATGCCACTAATGTAGCGGCATAGTACATCAGTGACGATACACATGTAGCGGAATAGTACATCAGTGATGACACACGTGTAGCGGCATAGTACGTCAGTGATGACACACACGAAGCGGTAAAGTACGAAAGTGATGACACACATGTAACGGTATAGTACATCAGTGATGACCAACATGTAGCGGCATAGTACATCAGTGATGACACCCGGGTAGCGGTATAGTACATCAGTGGCGATACACATGTAGCGGTATAGTACATCAGTGATGACACCCAGGTAGCGGTATAGTACATCAGTGATGACACACATGTAGCGGTATAGTAGATCAGTGATGACACACATGTAACGGTATAGTACATCAGTGATGACATTCTTGTAGCGGTATAGTACGTCAGTGATGACACACCTGTAGCGGTATAGTACATCAGTGATGACACATTTGTAGCGGTATAGTACATCAGTGATGACACACATGTAGCGGTATAGCACATCAGTGATGACACAGGTGTAACGGTAAAGTACGTCAGTCATGACAAACGCGTAGCGGTACAGCTAATCAGTGATGACACACGCGAAGCGGTATAGTACGTCAGTCTTGACATACGCGTAGCGGCACTGCTAATCAGTGATGACATATATGAAGCGGTATAGTACATCAGGGATGACACACATGAAGCGGTATAGTACGTCAGTTATGACACACATGTAGCGTTATAGTACATCAGTGATGACATGACACACATGTAGCGGTATAGTACATCAGTGATGACACACGTGTAACGTTAAAGTACGTAAGTCATGACACACGTGTAGCGGTAGAGTACGTCATTTATGCCAAATGTGTAGCGGTAAAGTACCTCAGTCATGATACACGTGTAGCGGTACAGTACGTCAGTCTTGACATACGCGTAGCGGTACTGCTAATCAGTGATGACACACGCGAAGCGGTATAGTACGTCAGTGATGACACACATGTAGCGGTATAGTATACAGTGATGACACACGTGTAGCGGTATAGTACGTCAGTGATAACACAAGTGAAGCGGTATAGTACGTCAGTGATGACACACATGTAGAGGTATAATATACAGTGATGACACACGTGTAGTGGTATAGTACGTCAGTGATGACACACATGTAGGTATAGTACGTCAGTGATAACACACGTGTAACGGTAAAGTACGTCAGTGATGGCACAAATGTAGCGGTATAGTACGTCAGTCCTGACACACATGTAGCGGTATAGTACGTCAGTGATAACACACGTGAAGCGGTATAGTACGTCAGTGATGACACACGTGTGACGGTAGAGTACGTAATTTATGCCAAATGTGTAGCGGTAAAGTACGTCAGTCATGATACACTTGTAGCGGTATCGTACGACAGTTATAACACACGTGTAGCGGTAAATTACGTCAGTCATCACACACGTGTAGCGGTATAGTACATCGGTGACGATACACATGTAGCGGTATAGTACATCAGTGATGACACACATGTAGCGGTATAGTACATCAGTAATGACACACATGTAGCGGTAGAGTACGTCAGTGATGACACACATGTAGCGGTATAGTACATCAGTCATGACGCACCTGTAGCGTTATAGTACATCAGTGATGACACGCATGTAGCGGATAGTACGTCAGTGATGACACACATGTAGAGGTATAATATACAGTGATGACACACGTGTAGTGGTATAGTACGTCAGTGATGACACACATGTAACGGTATAGTACGTCAGTGATGACACACATGTGTACATCAGTGATGACACACGTGTAACGGTAAAGTACGTAGGTCATGACACACCTGTAGCGGTAGAGTACGTACATTAGTGATGACACACATGTAGCGTTATAGTACATCAGTGATGACACACATGTAGCGGTATAGTACATCAGTGATGACACACGTGTAACGGTAAAGTACGTAGGTCATGACACACCTGTAGCGGTAGAGTACGTCATTTATGCCAAATGTGTAGAGGTAAAGTACCTCAGTCATGATACACGTGTAGCGGTATAGTACGTCAGTCCTGACACAAATGTAGCGGTAGAGTACGTCAGTGAAGACACACGTGTGACGGTAGAGTACGTAACTTATGCCAAATGTGTAGCGGTAAAGTACGTCAGTCATGATACACTTGTAGCGGTATCGTACGACAGTTATAACACACGTGTAGCGGTAGATCACGTCATTTATGCCAAATGTGGAGAGGTAAAGTACCTCAGTCATGATACACGTGTAGCGGTACAGTACGTCAGTCTTGACATACGCGTATCGGTGCTGCTAATCAGTGATGACACACGTGGAACGGGAAAGGACGGAAGTTATGACACACGTGTAACGGTAAAGTACGTCAGTGATGGCACAAATGTAGCGGTAAAGTACAATAGTGATGGCACAAATGTAGCGGTAGAGTACGTCAGTGATGACACACGTGTGACGGTAGAGTACGTAATTTATGCCAAATGTGTAGCGTTTAAGTACGTCAGTCATGATACACTTGTAGCGGTATCGTACGACAGTTATAACACACGTGTAGCGGTAAATTACGTCAGTCATCACACACGTGTAGCGGTATAGTACATCGGTGACGATACACATGTAGCGGTATAGTACATCAGTGATGACACACATGTAGCGGTATAGTACATCAGTAATGACATACATGTAGCGGTATAGTACATCAGTCATGACACACCTGTAGCGTTATAGTACATCAGTGATGACACACGTGTATTGGTATAGTACGTCATTGATGACAAACATGTAGCGGTAAAGTACATCAGTGATGATAAACATGTAGCGGTAAAGTACATCAGTTATGACACACATGAAGCGGTATAGTACATCAGTGATGACACACGTGTAACGGTAAAGTACGTAAGTTATGACACACGTGTAGCGGTAGAGTACGTCATTTATGCCAAATGTGTAGCGGTAAAGTACCTCAGCCATGATACACGTGTAGCGGTATAGTACGTCAGTCATGACAAACGCGTAGCGGTACAGCTAATCAGTGATGACACACGTGAAGCGGTATAGTACATCAGTGATGATACACATGAAGCGGTATAGTACATCAGTGATGACACACATGTAGCGTTATAGTACATCAGTTATGACACACATATAGCGGTATAGTACATCAGTGCTGCAACAAATGTAGCGGTATAGTACGTCACATCAGTGATGACACACATGTAGCGGAATAGTACCTGAGTGATGACACACGTGTAACGGTAAAGTACGTCGGTGATGGCACAAATGTAGCGGGAAAGTACATCAGTGATGACAAACATGTAGCGGTAGAGTACATCAGTCATGACACACCTGTAGCGTTATAGTACATCAGTGATGACCAACATGTAGCGGTATAGTACATTAGTGATGAGACAAATGTAGCGTTATAGTACATCAGTTATGACGCACATGTAGCGGTATAGTACATTAGTGATGAGACAAATGTAGCGTTATAGTACATCAGTGATGACCAACATGTAGCGGTATAGTACATTAGTGATGACACACATGTAGCGTTACAGTACATCAGTTATGACACACATATAGCGGTATAGTACATCAGTGACGACACACGTGTAACGGTAAAGTACGTAAGTCATGACACACGTGTAGCGGTAGAGTACGTCTTTTCTTCCAAATGTGTAGCGGTAAATTACGTCAGTCATGTTACACGTGTAACGGTATGGTACGTAAGTCATGACACACGCGTAGCGGTATAGTACAACAGCCATGACACGCGCGTAGCGGTACTGCTAATCAGTGATGACACACACACGTGTAACGGTAAAGTACGTAAGTGATGGCACAAATGTAGCGGTATAGTACATCAATGATGATACACGGTATCGCACATCAGTGATGACACACATGTAGAGGGATAGTTCATCAGTGATGACACACGTGAAGCGATATAGTACGTCAGTGATGACACACGTGAAGCAGTATAGTACGTCAGTGATGACAAGTGATGCCACAAATGTAGCGGTATAGTACGTTATTTCTGACACAAATGTAGCGGTATAGTACGTCACATCAGTGATGACACACATGTAGTGTAGCGGTATAGTACATCAGGGATGACACACATGTAGCGGTATAGAACATCAGTGATGAAACTCATGTAGCGGTATAGTACGTCAGTCATGTCATACGAGTAGCGGTACAGTGATGACACACATGTAGCTTTATAGTACATCAGTTATGACGCACATGTAGCGGTATAGTACATCGTCATCACACACGTGTAGCGGTATAGTACGTCGGTGACGATACACATGTAGCGGTATAGTACGTCAGTGATGACACACGTGAAGCGGTATAGTACGTCAGTGATGACAAACATGTAGCGGTAAAGTACATCAGTGATGACAAACATGTAGCGGTAAAGTACAATAGTGATGGCACAAATGTAGCGGTATAGTACGTCAGTTATGACACACGTGTAGCGGTAAATTACGTTAGTGATGACACACGAGTAGTGGTAGAGTACGTCAGTGATGACACACGTGAAGCGGTATAGTACGTCAGTGTTAACACAAGTGTAACGGTAAAGTACGTCAGTGATGGCACAAATGTAGCGGTAAAGTACATCAGTGATGACAAACATGTAGCGGTAAAGTACATCAGTGATGACAAACATGTAGCGGTAAAGTGATGACACACATGTAGCGGTATAGTTGATGACACACGTGTAACGGTAAAGTACGTCAGTAGTTATGACACACGTGTAGCGGTAAATTACGTTAGTGATGACACACGAGTAGTTTTATGCCAAATGTGTAGCGGTAAATTACGTCAGTCATCACACACGTGTAGCGGTATAGTATGAGGGTCAGAACACACGTTTAGCGGTATAGTACGTCAGTTATGATACACGTGTAACGTTATAGTACGTTAGTCATGACACACGTTTAGAGGTATAGTACGTCAGTCATGACACACGTGTAGCGGTATAGTACGTCAATCATGACACACGTGTAGCGGTATAGTTCGTCAGGCATGGCACATGTGTAGCGGTATATTACGTCAGTCATGACACACATGTAGCGGTATAGTACGTCAGTCATGACACACGTGTAACGGTATAGTACATTTGTCATGACACGCGTTTAGCGGTATAGTTCGTCAGGTATGACACATGTGTAGCGGTATAGTACGTCAGTGATGACACACATGTAGCGGTATAGTACGTCAGTGATGACACACATGTAGTGGTATAGTACGTCAGTGATGACACACGTGTAGTGGTATAGTACGTCATTCATGACACACGTGTAGTGGTATAGTACTTCAGTCGTGACACACGTGTAGTGGTATAGTACTTCAGTCGTGACACACGTGTAGCGGTATAGTACGTCAGTTGTGACACACGTGTAGTTGTAACATTAGTCATGACACACGTGTAATGGTATAGTACGTCAGTCACGAGACACGTGTAGCGGTATATTACTTCAGTCGTGACACACGTGTAGCGGTATAGTACGTCAGTCATGACATACGTGTAGCGGTAGAGTACGTCAGTTGTGACACACGTGTAATTGTAACATAAGTCGCGAGACACGTGTAGCTATGACGTCAATTATGACACACGTGTAGCTGTAACGTTAGTCAGTGGTCATAACACACGTGTACAATGTACGTTGGTTCTGACACCTGCCAGGTGCCCCTGTTTATTGTACTCTCTTGACAGCATGTGACGACGGACCTGACCGTGTGGCAAACACTGAGCCCCAGTTTACACGTCCTACACGCGTGAAAGTGGTACGTGACACTCCATCTGTACGACTTGACTGCAGGAAGAGATAGCAACGTAGCTATGACAACGCCCAGTCAACAACAAAGCGCTAATTCTTATGCACAAACACTAACTGTCCTGAATTTTGGGTGGCATTTCAACACGCCAAAATTATAATTTCACAGATTATAATAACTGCAATGAAGAAAATATGTTTGATCTCGTGCAGTTGCGGTGGTGATCACGTGATCAGAGGTATCCGTGAATATGCACGTAGTCATATACAGTCTTATACATGACGGTACTACCTTGATTAATAGCCATATTTTGATAATAAAGTGTATTATTTTTGTATGTAACCAATATTTCGAGACAGTTTGTGACGTCATGAGCAAATTTCCTAGCCTGACGTCATGTTAGTTACCAAGTTAAGGATATGAGGTAAAATATAAATGTACCAAGATTTAAGTTCGGATTGAGAGTGTGCAAAATGTGCAAGGGAAGCTGATGGTAGGATAAAGGTTCAATGTCACATGGCATATGTGCCAAGAGCCAAGGTCATTTGGCGAGTGTGCTAAGGTTTTATGATTAAATAACTAATTTGCCATGGTTTCAAAGCCAGTTGTTGAGTTGACCAAGGTAACAAGTTCAAATTGTTACTCCAGCATATTTCAAGGTCAAAACTATCAATGTACCAAACTAACAAGGTCATATA
This sequence comes from Mizuhopecten yessoensis, assembly GCF_002113885.1. Classification (NCBI taxonomy): domain Eukaryota; kingdom Metazoa; phylum Mollusca; class Bivalvia; order Pectinida; family Pectinidae; genus Mizuhopecten; species Mizuhopecten yessoensis. Next base: position 1,639,737 of record NW_018406970.1, on the reverse strand, counting down.
TTGAGTCCACTTATTTTCAAGGTCAAAAGTATTAATGTACGAGGTTCAGGGTCAGATGATGAGTGTGCCAAGACTCAGTTTGTCAAAATTCAAGGCCATATCTTGAGTGTGCCGCGATATTTAGAGGTTAGATAATAGACAAATGTCTATATGTGCCAAGGCCACATTGAAATCTACTATTTTGAGATTATATTTTCGCCGAAGATACAATGTCAAATTTTGAATGTACCAATTTTCAAATTGATACGAAACCGTTTTCAGAGTTACAGGGTCTAATGGCGATTATCTCGAGATTTATCAAAAATTCAAGGTTGCTAAGACAACATAATTCATGACCACTTTGCTATTTTTGTTTTGTGTTCAGGATCAATAATTTGGTTCATCTAGTGTAATTCCTCTTAAACAAATACCACGGTTCCCAGATAAGTTACCTCGTTGTCCGTAGATATATGGCAGATCCGTTTTCCGTGTAGATAAGGTATTATATTTTGGGATCGTTTTCTTTCCCTTATCCTGCCCACCCCCTCCATGCCTCCTCCCCCTCCCCGGAGGTGTTGACGGACGCGTACCACACGTGGTGGCAGACTAGCCCAAGTAATTGGTTTGGACTGAACGCAATTGTATAACTCAACTTCTGACTTCTAATAATTACATCAATTTTTTTCGGCAAATAAATTAAATGTTTGACTACTGATCTAAGGTAAAGTTGTTTTGCGCACAATCCTGGTAGAATTGTTTTTGTATTTGAGGACACATATATATTCTATGTTAAGAAACTTGACATATGATTTATTTTCTTGGATAACTTGAACTACACAGCCAATAAATATTTGTTAAGATGTAAAGGCGGATATATATAAAACACATTGTGAACGATATTTAAAATTCATAAATTTGCATCCGGCTAGGACTTATATATATATATTTATATAGTTTAATTTCTGTTACATGATGGTATAAATTCGTATTAATTAATGAGCAAATAGTATCGATATGAACGTGTAGTTTTGTTTGTATTTAGCGAATATGTTCTGTCTTCAATAGGAAATTTTATCAATATAAATTGTAACATTCTATCAGAAAAAATCTCATTTTTATTATAATGATTCGTTCATCATTGTACATTTTGAATAACATTATAATCAGGTGTATTCGGACGGCTCAGAGGTTAGTGCACTCAGTTTTCAGCATGTGATTCGCTTTTCCGATCGGACGTAAAGCGCAGACGGAATGAGGCCCCTTAACTCCCGGCATTGAAACATTTCTGAAATTCAGTATGTCCGAAAGTCATTTGTACACAATTTTAGAAGCATACTCCATCTTTTTGACTACAAGTTATGATGAATTGCATTTAAAATAAGGGAACCACATCGTTCTTTCTATTATTTTACTTTCACGTGTACAGTTTCGGGTGTAGTGATGAGGACTATCCACTGGGGCTTCGTTACCGTTCGCTTATCTGGCGGGCGGGATTACCCGTCTCTCTCATTCTAGAAATCATAGATTTTCGCCACGAATTTGATCTGATTTATTTAGCTGCTCTAATCAAGTCACATTGTCTGTATGATAACAAGGAAGTAGATGGCGATAGATACAGGCGACACGTGACAAGTGCAATTGATGCCAGTCATGATGCAATTATGATAAAATGCGAAAATAACATATATATATTAGAAAAGGCGACCTTTGTACAGTGTGTGTCAAACAAAATTTGGCTAAATAGAAATGAAATGTCCAGTTGTTTTCGTTTTTAAAAAGATTAGAAAAAGGTGGTGATACGCGAGTCTGAAATGTGGGTTATCTACCCTGCCATATTGGTTTGTTTGACGCTAGAGGTCGTCACCTGTCACTCAAGCGACACGAGACGTGTCATTCACGACCCAGGTCTCCTCAAAATTCGCACGCTTGATCTTTTAAGTAAATGTCAATGGGGTGGAAATTAAAGAAATCCTTCCAATTACTTTTTTTCACAACCACTAATGTTTACCGAAATATGAAGACTTTTTGAAATTCGGCACGTACGAAACGGCATAGTACCCGAAAAGAAATTTTCAAATGATATTTTTTTTTTTACCAATGATAAGTTATGGTTTATAAAATCTTTCACCACTGTGCCTTTTTAGATGATTCAGATAGTGTTGCAAAATTTGTTTTACTTAATTCCCAGCAAGACTTATTTCTATGGATTGCCACCTATATATTTCTGGTTTTCGTTGGATCGTTTACCAGATATTACAGTGACAGCCTCGAACAAGATGACATCATCATCGTCGGTTCAGAACTTGCTCTCTGTCAAAACTGTGAAACATCGTTGACAGATAGATCCTCCTGTGGGCGGGCAACATCATGTGAAACAACCTCACGTTCACACGTGTCATAAACCGCCCCCTAAAATCTCGTGTGATCTCGCTTAGAGACCCGGATACAGGAGTGTCAGTACCGGTGTCACATTTATCAGGCTAACGATGACTGTAAGCTGCCTTTTGTGATATGTCAATCACAATTTTGAATACTATATCGAAATTATTTGGAAGCAGGAAATAGACTTTTATGCAATATAACATTTCTTTTGGCAATCATTACTTGATTTTTCTGCCATAATTCTTTACTCTCCACTAAATTGTCGAAATTATGCTAGTTCAGCCATACAGCTTCTTCGAGTCAATTACACAAATAATTAACTAACAATGTGCACTTTTTGTTATTGTATTGATACGTGTTTACTCTGTTTTTTTTTGTTTTTTTTATTTTTTTATTCTGCGTCTTCCTTCTCGACGCAAAACATATTGTCAGTTAATATACTCCCGTCTTTTGCCGATATTATTTTAAAGAATCGGCACTGTTAGAAACACAGGTATCTTCCGAAAAAATAGCTCCGTTTAACAATACTTAATTGTGACGTCATATTGTGACGCCATGTTGACCCAGTTCAATGTTTACCGCTGCAATTCTGATAGTGATGTTATTCAATTATATCTAAGCATATAATGTCACATTGCAGTGGCGGATCCAGAAGACCTATCTGGGGGTTTCAAAATTTCCAAGGAAGGAGGGGGCGGGGGGGGGGGAAAGATTGAGGAAAATGGTTAAATGATTTTTAAAGAAAATTCTCAGGGTTGGGGGGTTTCCTGAAGCCCCCCAAAAAAACTCTGGTTCCGCTACTGCATTGGGACAAGTAGTTTTATAAAACGCGTTGAAGTTTCCAAAGCATATTTATTCCTGAAGTCACATGTGTTTAATAGCTTCATTATTTAAAACAACATTGCTTCCATTTATTTCAATTTCAAAAAAATAAAATTCGCATGATGTTTTCGAGGTTTTGAAATCGTCCATTCTGGAGGGAATACCTGCTCCTGCTGATTTCTTAAATTGTGATTTTCTTTAGGTTTTTGCTATGTCCCCTAAAGCAACGTTTACCCAGGCTTGACCAGTGGCTACCCTCTTTCATATGCTTATTAGCGTAAGTGGATTAAAGTGTCTGTGGAGGAACAATTTCCGGCACGTGTCGCCGTACTGGGATCGTCGGACCACCGTGGTCAAAGTCTCGCCTCAGACGAGATGTACCTGTGGTTTTCACTATAGCGTGCACGTGTCAAATAACCTGATAGCCTCGCAACGCTGTTGTCCAAGTCTCGCGTCAGACGAGATGTGTCCAGCACCCATCACGGTTAATCCGGAGTTTGTTTGGACTTACTGGGATATGTTGACATTTAGCATAGCGGGATGTAAGTGCCCGCTGGAAGCCCTACAAACAAACAGTTATGTGAGAAAATGTATATAGGCTTTCAAAATTGCTATTATTACTGATTGCTTTCTTTCTTTAAAAAATATTTGACCATCAAAGACGTCCTAAGAGCGATTAATAAATGTAATTATACAACTCATAAACAAACTGCTTCTGATTGACTGAAAGACTTATCAGGATATGAAATAATATACCATAATCACCAGTTTCTGCCGAAATACAGGGATTACCGAATTCTAAATATAGAAACTGGAAATAAGCGTTCAGGACACCTACATCGAATTGATAATAACTTATTGGTTTACTTCATTCCATTTGTATGTAATTATGGACAGGTTTTTTTCGGTGGATAATCAAAGAAAAAAGTATTAACCGTTTCTTCTTAAGTTAATGTCACAGCGAATTTACCATAAAATCTCCATAATTGTTTTATTTTGATGTTTATAAAATCTTTATACAACGTTGTATATTTTATATTAAATATTTACAAATTTATCACATCACAAGTTACAAGGAAGTTGCTTAAATAGGATGTGATTGTACTTTGTCATAGTATCGGGTCTTGTGAATACCCTTTTTAACTTGCAATACGATTCCGAACACGGCCTACATCACCGTTCTGAAATTGAAAAACGACGAGTATGTCAAAGTTTAAGACCATGTCATGAGTGTGCAAATATTTTGAGATAATATGATATTTTGCCAAGGTCATATTGAGAGGTAATATCTTGAGATTATATTTTCTCGAAGTCGCAATGTCAAAATTTTAATGTACAAATTTTCAAATTTATCCGAACCTTTTGTCAGTTTTAGGGTCTAATGACGATTTAAACGAGATATATATATTTTTTTAGAGAATATGGCTTTTAATTTGACCATGATTCAATATCAATTATTCTATTAGACTCTTCAACAAGATATAAGCACGTGCGAAGATCGAACAAGCTTTATGTATTGGAGCAGATATGTATCTAAATACAGTAGCATCCTCTTTTTTCAGTGTTGCGGTAAATGAGAAGAGTATTACTATGGCGTTTACAAACGATTGTGCGCTTATATAATATTTACATACACATCTCGCGCTACGTGCTATACGGAAGTTGTGGTAATAGGATAAATAGAAGAACCGAATCCGAGCGCGTTTCGCCGGAACGATAAAAGGCCGCGCGCACTGAGTGTTTACAATGAGGCAGGCGTATCAGTGAGCAGCGATATAAACAATTAGCTATCAAAATATATGAACGCCGTATTAATGCGAGATCTTAATTCAATCTTTGTGTTCCCCTATCAGTATGTATGGTTTAAATTATCTCTTAAAATCTGGAAAGACTGCAGTTGCTTTCATCGTGCAGTTTGGTAACTCTTTGGCGTAAGGAGATTGGAAAAGCGTGTCTGAAAAGCTAGAAATATATCTGCGAGTCATATGTATATATACTTGAAATGAATTATTCAATTAATTCAGTATAGATTTATTGGTGTCAGTACTGTACCAAATGTAAACAACGGGCTCCAAAAACACTGCCCCCTTACTTGGGGGATGACCGTCTGCCCGTGGCGGCGAAAATAGAAGCCCCCTTCCTTCCCGGCCCGCTCAACGCGTCACAAGGTTTGGTGGGTGGTCTCCCTCGCCACGATATCTTTTTTTATTTTATTGTTATAGTGATTTTCAAGTTGATTATACACATATTAAAATACCGCTATGTTACGCTTGTCAGTCTTGGTTTATAAGGCCACTAAATGTCGTAATATAAAGGGTAGTGGATGTAAGATGGACGTCTAAAGCGAGTCGGTGTTTGCCGTATCAGCCACTGTTGTCGCTGGGGTTAGAAATACATGCTCTAAATGCACTTGCTCTATTTACAGATACAGATTATGTCTGTCGTAAGATATCGTACGAAGTGGGCGGGGTCGATTTATGCCATTTGTCCGAGTTTTTTTCCCTTCTTTAAAAAACCCCAGAATGAAAACGACCAAAATGTGATAACGAAGAAGATTTTATCAAAATATTTTTAACTTTTCTCGAGTACACCGCAATAACTGTCTTGTTATGTTATCAGTATTGATTAATATGAGGTAGATAAAAAAATTACATATACCCTAAAATATGTGTTCTCTTTAACTGTTTGCAATATTTCACATTTTGAGATATAATGCATTGTTGTTATTTTCTAGTATGAAAGAATTTATGAAATCCCCCATTACTACCACGAAAGAAAGGAAATTTTATCTGAAAAAATCAATCCTTTTGGGCTGACTATAGCAAAGTAATACTACATTCCTTAACAATACCGAAAACCAACAGGAACCAATCTTTAGCAAATTATCAAAATAACGTGACTTACAGTGTACACAATTGTCATTTGTAAACAATCAACCAAAACTCAGCTCAAGAAAGCTAAGCCACTTTCTTGCATCTTTTTCAGGGGAAGTCCCTCTAGCAATATACAGAATTGTAAAATTGTCTAACGCCCTTTCAGAGGTACACGGATGTGTATTGCTCGTGTGTTGAGTATCTGACATCCGGGTACAAACATGTCCCTCCGATTATATCCTTTACGGATGTGGTTCGTCTCCCTTTTTAATGTATAGTTTAGTTAATTAGCGGCTAGATAGTGTACATGTTCACCCGCCTGTGTGATATCCTGAAATGATTTAGTACTTAACAAACTCTGCAAAAAAGTGCCAAACTAAGATAATTCTGGAACTTAACTTATCTCAAATGGAAAAGTTGAAAGCCATGCATATCCCCCACTCAAAACCGTTTTGCAAAATTGCAGCTAAACGCAAAGTTTACAAAAGAAATTAAGTTAAACGCGAAGTCTGACCAAAGGAATTTTGTTTAACGCAAAGTCTCACCATAGATATGGAGCTAAATGCGAAGTTTAACAAAAGAAATTGATTTAAACATGAAGTCTAACAAAAGCCATGAAGTCAAACGCAAAGTCTAACCAAAAACATGGAGCTAAACGCGAAGTTTAACAAACGAAATTGAGTTAAACGCGAAGTCTAACAAAAAATAGAGATACACGCGAAGTCTGATCAAAGAAATAAAGGTAAACGCGAAGTTTGACCAAAGAAATAGAGTTAAACGCGAAGTTTGATTAAGAGCTAGGGAGCTAAACACGAAGTCTATTCAAGATGTTGTATGAACGGAAGGAAAAAGGTAAACGCTTCATGTCCCTCAACTGTGTCCTGTGACACAGTGACTGCTAAAAGTTTTATTAGCTAGGAAGTATTTGAGAAATATATTTTGTGTTACACAAAGTGGTGAACCGGACAAGCCGGATATTTTTTAATAAATAATGAATGTTATTTAAATTCACATCCATACCAGTTCGTCTTTTTTTTTGTTATTTTTTTTGTGCTTTCGTTAATTATTTATTACGCAAAATCAATCCACGGATATTTTAAAATATCGAATGTGATATTTTCCAAAGGACGTTCTTTTATAACATAACATGTTGCAAAGGGCATTTAGTAAGGCAAACAATGTACATGTTCAGCAAGTGAAAAACGCATTTACGTGATGCCATTTGTAAGTTTGATCCAGAAAGCCAGTTTTGTTTATACTACCGGTACTTGTGTTAGGAATTAATTACACATATATAAGATGTCACTGTACACTTGACGCGGCCTGCTGGTCCGTGTTCCGAAAGAATTGTTTACATTCGGCAATCATCGTCAGTCATCGTGACACGCCCACTTTCGATGGAACGTTGGCAGACTCTGTGAGTATCGCTTACGTCAATCATATGTGAATTCTGACATTTCCCTGCTGCGATCACAAATCTTCAACAAATTGTTGTTTTATTGGTACGTTTCTTATAGATTCGAGTTTTGGGTCCATTTTCCTCTTCTGATTTTAGATTCCATCAAGAGATCGCTCTCTAGACGATGGAGATAAAATAAGGCCTGGCTCTCGACCAGGCGAGCTACAGAACTGCTGGGCCCACCACATTGCCCTACTGCATGTGTTCAATTGCTTTTCAAGTGCTTTCTTTGGCAAAAATGCGGGAGCAACCGTACCAATGGCCTCCCAGCACATTGTCTGTTTTCTTTGAAATCGCGATCTCAGGACCACACATAGTATTTCGAGGCGGCTATTAATCTAGTTCCGTGTGACACGAGGAACGGTTTTTCGCTTTGTGGTGCCGTGTCCGGGGGAGGGGGAAAAAGAAAGGGCGAGAGGGAAGGGGAGGGGTGACATTCCCTGCTGATGACGGAGACGATTACACACAAATTTACGTGCTCACTGACACGAACAAATGTAAGATTCAAAGAAAATTGAGAAAAATGGGAATGTTTGAGATCTCTGTCCATGATAATGCACCAAGACCTCAGCGTTTAACGTTCCAAACTGTTTACATTTTACCACGCTTTTTAGCCAGTAATGTGGGGTTAATAGGACTCGAGCTAACCTCTCTGAATACGTCACTGTGCCATTTGCCAGAAAAATAACCTGAAGAATTCGATCAATCACAACTTTCATATGACTACTTCGTTCTACAAATAAGCTTGCACTTCGTTACGCTGTTGGTGCATTGGTACTGAGCTGTGCCTTACTCATTGACCCTAAGAAATCTAGGTTTCATCAGAGTATCTTTAACTATCGCACATAGAGGCCGAATCAATATAAACGATACATTTTATTTCGATTTATTCCAAATTAAAAGGATTATAACGCAGGACTATAATATTTATAAAAAAACACAATCGCTGAAATAAGAACACATGCACGTGCAACAAAATCATAAACTAAAATAGGATGTTACTTTGATGTTGTTGCAAATTCAATGGCTACACAATTTTTTTTTAGTAATTACAGGTAAAGCTTGTCCTTGTAAGCATTTCTAGTGAAGCATAATTACAAAATTTAAAAATATTCATTGTTGCAAAATTAATTATTCTTTTGTATTCGACGTAACACGTTTGAATTATCAATGATTATTCTGTTATTACTGTTTAACATATGCAGATGAAGCAACGGTAGAAATAACTGGTAGCTTTGGTACATCTTTGTGGAACATGTCCAACAGTTTACATGAATAATTTTACCACGGCACAACGATTTATGATAATTAGAATGCTATAATTTGTTATTACGGTTATTAATCAATGAACTCTCTTTGTTTTTAGATATTACATCAATTTTCCTTTCTTTTTTCCTTTTTTCCTTTTTTTTAAATTAAGTAGCCAAAATATGAATCTAAAGCTTGCTTTGTAAATAAAATTTGAAAAATTAGCTAAGATTACAATAAAACGACAAAATTGTATTGCCAATATATTTAAGTCATATAAACAATAAACATAGTACAAGGAGTCGAAAACAGATACAGGGTACTTATATAAATAGGTCTCCTTATACTCATTAAGCAGCGATATGACGGCATCCACTATGGGTGCATAAGTACTTAAAGGAAATAAAGGGAAGGGGTGCAATAGGGTTAAAAAGTAGGTGGCTAATTATAGTAGAGAATTCTACCGTGGGTTTTCCTTCACTACGAAAACATCATTTGTTCCCTTAGTGGCGTCGTAATGAAAGCTCTACAGAGCTTATGTTTGTTGTTGAGAATTTTACACGACGTTAAATAAAGATAATTATATTATTATTTTAAATTATTATTATATATATCATTGTACTGTACTAAAGAACTTAAGTACCGAGTCACTCATTGTACAACCTCTACGTAACTAGTTCATTATCTTCTTTTGATATGCTGTTTGATGAAGGTGACAAGAGAACATACCGTACTAGCCATCGAAACGTCACATAGAAATACTTTTTCATAATCCTTACTTACCAACCTGAAGAAACATGTTTAGAAATATTCTTTTGATAAGTATTATGTGATTTGTAGTATCATTTGCGTAACATAGTGATACTATTTCTATTATGATCACCTATCTACATGTATCATACGGTTGTTAAAATATCTCTAGCAATAGTAATATTTATTAGATCTGTTCTAGTATCTATAATTCTATTGAATGATATGTATAACATAATTTAATATGTTCTAGTAAAAAAAAAAAAGTTCTAGTATCAATGTTTATATCAATGATATGTATAACATTGGTAATTCGTATTACATTTTATAATTAATTCTAGTATTAGTATTTATATTAACATGTGCTACATTTGTAATTTGCATTACATAATATAATTAGTTCTAGTATCAATATTTATATCAATGATATGTGTAACATTGGTTATTTATATTACATAATGTTAATAGTGCTAGCATCAAAATTTATATCAATGATATGTATAACATGGTAATAGGTATAACTTAACATGATAAGTTCTAGTATCAATATTTATATCAATGATATGTGTAGAATTGGTAATAGGTATAACATAATATAATTAGTTCTAGTATCAATATTTATATCAATGATATTATAACATTGGTAATAGGTATAACATAATATAATAAGTTCTTGTATCAATATTTATATCAATGATATGTATAACATGGTAATAGGTATAACATAATATAATAAGTTCTAGTATCAATATTTATATCAATGATATGTATAACATTGGTAATAGGTATAACATAATATAATAAGTTCTTGTATCAAAATTTATATCAATGATATGTATAACATTGGTAATAGGTATAACATAATATAATTAGTTCTAGTATCAATATTTATATCAATGATATGTGTAACATTGGTAATAGGTATAACATAATATAATAAGTTCTTGTATCAATATTTATATCAATGATATGTATAACATGGTAATAGGTATAACATAATATAATAAGTTCTAGTATCAATATTTATATCAATGATATGTATAACATTGGTAATAGGTATAACATAATATAATAAGTTCTTGTATCAAAATTTATATCAATGATATGTATAACATTGGTAATAGGTATAACATAATATAATTAGTTCTAGTATCAATATTTATATCAATGATATGTGTAACATTGGTAATAGGTATAACATAATATAATAAGTTCTTGTATCAATATTTATATCAATGATATGTATAACATGGTAATAGGTATAACATAATATAATAAGTTCTAGTATCAATATTTATATCAATGATATGTATAACATTGGTAATAGGTATAACATAATATAATAAGTTCTTGTATCAATATTTATATCAATGATATGTATAACATGGTAATAGGTATAACATAATATAATAAGTTCTAGTATCAATATTTATATCAATGATATGTATAACATTGGTAATAGGTATAACATAATATAATAAGTTCTTGTATCAATATTTATATCAATGATATGTATAACATGGTAATAGGTATAACATAATATAATAAGTTCTAGTATCAATATTTATATCAATGATATGTGTAACATTTGTTATTTGTATCACATAATACATTAAGTTCTAGTATCAATATTTATATCAATGATATGTGTAACATTGGTAATAGATATAACATAATATAATAAGTTCTAGTATCAATATTTATATCAATGATATGTGTAACATTTGTTATTTGTATCACATAATACATTAAGTTCTAGTATCAATATTTATATCAATGATATGTGTAGCATTGGTAATAGATATAACATAATATAATAAGTTCTAGTATCAATATTTATATCAATGATATGTGTAACATTTGTTATTTGTATCACATAATACATTAAGTTCTAGTATCAATATTTATATCAATGATATGTGTAGCATTGGTAATAGATATAACATAATATAATAAGTTCTAGTATCAATATTTATATCAATGATATGTGTAACATTGGTAATAGGTATAACATAATATAATAAGTTCTAGTATCAATATTTATATCAATGATATGTATAACATTGGTAATAGGTATAACATAATATAATTAGTTCTAGTATCAATATTTATATCAATGATATGTATAACATTGGTAATAGGTATAACATAATATAATAAGTTCTAGTATCAATATTTATATCAATGATATGTATAACATTGGTAATAGGTATAACATAATATAATTAGTTCTAGTATCAATATTTATATCAATGATATGTATAACATTGGTAATAGGTATAACATAATATAATTAGTTCTAGTATCAATATTTATATCAATGATATGTATAACATTGGTAATAGGTATAACATAATATAATTAGTTCTAGTATCAATATTTATATCAATGATATGTATAACATGGTAATAGGTATAACATAATATAATAAGTTCTAGTATCAATATTTATATCAATGATATGTGTAACATTTGTTATTTGTATCACATAATACATTAAGTTCTAGTATCAATATTTATATCAATGATATGTGTAGCATTGGTAATAGATTTTACATAATATAATAAGTTCTAGTATCAATATTTATATCAATGATATGTGTAACATTTGTTATTTGTATCACATAATACATTAAGTTCTAGTATCAATATTTATATCAATGATATGTGTAGCATTGGTAATAGATATAACATAATATAATAAGTTCTAGTATCAATATTTTTATCAATGATATGTGTAACATTTGTTATTTGTATCACATAATACATTAAGTTCTAGTATCAATATTTATATCTATGATATGTGTAACATTGGTAATAGGTATAACATTATATAATCAGTTCTAGTATCAATATTTATATCAATGATATGTGTAACATTTGTTATTTGTATCACATGATACATTAAGTTCTAGTATCAATATTTATATCTATGATATGTGTAACATTGGTAATAGGTATAACATTATATAATCAGTTCTAGTATCAATATTTATATCAATGATATGTATAACATTGGAAATAGGTATAACATAATATAATTAGTTCTAGTATCAATATGTATATCAATGATATGTATAACATGGTAATAGGTATAACATAATATAATCAGTTCTAGTATCAATATTAATATCAATGTTATGTGTAAAATCGGTAATTCGTATTACATTATATAATTGATTCTAGTAAAAAGTATTTATATTAATATGTGATACATTTGTAATTTGAAATACATAATATAATTATTTCTAGTATCAGTATTAACGTTAATGATATGTATAACATGGTAATAGGTATAACATAATATAACAAGTTCTAGTATCAATATTAATATCAATGATATGAATAACATTGTTATAATATGCATAGTTTTAGTATCGGTGAAAGAGCACTATTTAACATTTTGAGTTCTAGTATCAATATTCATGTTAAATAATATGTCCAACACTGTTGAATATGTCTAGTACCTGTATCGGTATATGTAATTATGCATCACTTAACATAAATAGTTGTAGTATCAATTTTGCTATGGTACGATTCCTCATATTACATTAAAATATTAAGAGTTTTAAGGTATCAATTATCATTCTTTGTATTAATTACTTTGCATGATTAACTGATCATAGTTGTAATAGTATTAATCTGAAATCATTAATTAACTAAAATATACAGCTAACATGAATATTTGAAAAATGAAAACACCGTTTTTAATTGTATATATATGAATATTTATTATACCAACATATTTTATCCAGTTTCTGTCACATTACCCGACGTTTTCCATCTTTGACCTCATTTTTTACGTGGTCGAGTTGGTGTGACCCCGTCCGTTATTTCGACGTGCAGATACACCTCGTCACTCGAAGTTTTTTCCCGCCGTGTTACAAGAACTACTAGGCATTAGATTTTTATCACTACATTCATTCAGATTTTTAGTATAAATTCACTTGACTTCACGTATTCACGATGAATTATTTACTATAGTTAGCCTTAGGTTACAAGCTAACCGAGGGGATATGCAATTACAACAGCATATTTTATATAATAAACTTCAGTTTGATTATGTATTTTGTATTATATTATTGTTTCATGGTGCCTGTTTTTCCCTGTTTTATGTTGTGATATGTAAATGTTCATGTTCATGTCTTGATAAGGGGGCAGATCACCCTGAACATTTCACAAATTTCTTTGTCTGAACTGTCGCTATTACTTTATGCCCATACATCTATTTAAGTAGGATATTTATGAATTTTTAGTTATAAATCATAGGATAGTTTCAGTGTAATAACGGAATGATTAAAAGCATAATTGAAAGGGTATACTCGCACTGTAATTAAATTATCCGTCTGTTATATAAACCAGTGTTTAAAAATAACTAAATTTAAAGAAAAAACAATACTGTTTTTATAAGTTATGACAGTGTGAAACAATTTCACTAATATACAAAATAACGACGTTAGATACAAATTATTTTATTTCAAACCAGAATACAATAATAAGTATATTTGCTTTGAGGCAGAATAAAAGTAAAAGGGCAATATTATTTTCAGGTAGTATAAAACTATAAGTGCAATTCCACTTTGAAACAGCATTAAAACAGTAAGACAGTTTTACCTCGAGGTAGTATAAAGTATTATCAAGTATCAAGCATTTCAAGTCAATTTGCTTCGAGGCAGAATAAAAGTACAAGGTCAGTTTTACTTTGAAGCAGCATAAACCTATAAGGTAAAGTTTACTTTAAGACAATAAAGAACTATTAGGGCAATTTTACTTTGAGGCAATAAAGAAGTTTTAGGAAAAATTCACTTTGAGGCAATAAAGAAGTATTAAGGCAATTTTACTTTAAGGCAATAAAGAAGTATTAAGGCAATTTTACTTTAAGGCAATAAAGAAGTATTAAGGCAATTTTACTTTAAGGCAATAAAGAAGTATTAAGGCAATTTTACTTTAAGGCAATAAAGAAGTATTAAGGCAATTTTACTTTAAGGCAATAAAGAAGTATTAAGGCAATTTTACTTTAAGGCAATAAAGAAGTATTAAGGCAATTTTACTTTAAGGCAATAAAGAAGTATTAAGGCAATTTTATTTTGAGGCAATAACGAAGTATTAGGAAAATTTCACACTGAGGCAATAAATAAGTATTAAGAAAATTTCACTTTGAGGCAATAAAGAATTATTAGGGAAATTTTATTTTGAGTCAGTATAAAACTATGTGAAGCAGCATACAAATATTACCGTAATTGATTTATTTCAATAATATAAAATACATACATATGTAAAATGTGATTACAAAGTGTTAGCCAGGCTTAGCATAAGGTATGAATTGTTTACAGGCAGATAAGGTGGCGGTTGTCTTCTCACCCAAAAACAACTCGGAGATAGCCTGCATACATTTTATGTTGAAGTGAACACATTTCAGATTACATCCTATTATCAATCTATTTTTAAAGACGAGTAAGTTGATCATTTGATGTATCTGTATATCTTGTGAAGACAGAGGCTGTTGTATCGCCAGGAGTGAAACAGCTACGAAAATTAATCCTGACAGTTCCACTGTATATACATCTCCGATAACGTTTCCTTGCTGACAGAACGAGCTTTAAGTGTTTAACTTGTCAGAATCAGTTAGGAAGTGAATGAAGTTGTAAATTAATTAATGCACGAACAACTAAATTATGAACAAAATATGAACTAATCAAGTATACGGTCTGAACTAATTAAGTAAACGGTCTAATGTTTTCATTGAACCAATGCTTGAAAAATAAACAAATTTACACTGATATTATAGCTAATCTTTGTTTTTCTGCGAACAAAAGTATGATCTATATAAATATATATAAAAATTTCACCCTTTACAGGGCTCTTCAGGTTTATTCAAAAGACCGAAGGATTTATGCATTAACATTATTCCATTGTTCTTTATTGCATCAAAGTAATGCATACATCCTTCGTTCTTTTGAATAAACCTAAAGAGCCATGTGAAGGGTGAAAGCAGCTAGTTTTTTAGTCGATCGTTAATCTTATTTTTTTCTATATTTACTTCCTTCACATGGACATCTAATCCTTTTTTATTACATATATATATATATTAATACATATCACATTATAATAATGTTATACAAATTGTGTATATTTTCATAGGCATTTAAATGAACCATTGTTTCATACCATACTGCCATTAAATATCTTGTATATATGAACCATTGTTTTATATCATACTTATATTAAATAGATTGATATACTATTACCAGAACCACTGATTTTGTTACAAACTGTTATTTAAACATTGTAATGATTTATTAGTGAACTATCATTACTGGTTGCAGGTCGGTGGTTTTTCTCGGTTTAGTCCGGTTTTCTTTCACCACTAAAACCTGGCTCGTCCTCTTAAAAGACTTAAGCTGTTTATAGGACGTAAAACCTAAACTAACCAAACCAAAATAAACTTTATCATAATACTATTATATGAATAATTCAAAAAAAATTGTGAACCTCTGTTTTACATAAAGTAAAACTATATACAAGCATATACGATATATTTCCTTGTAAACTCTATTTTCTCTATTTAAGCAAAGGCTTATAACATAAGCACTGTTTAAATTAATAAGGAAATTAGGTGTAATTGTTAGTACCATTTGGGATTATAGTTTCGCTTTTGATTTAAAAAAAAAAGGAGATTTAGTCAAGCATGATCTTATTTTAATTCTTTGATAACCCTTTATAATAGAATTAAACACGGAGAAAACATAATATGTTTGGTGACCATATTTTTCGTTTGGGCCGACTCCTTTAGGGGTAGAAAGATTGAAAATATACAACAAGCATAACCTTTATTATGGTTGTTGGCATTCTGTGTCATACCTACTCTTATCTACTTATAACGGTATAAACTGTTTATACTATTTTGATAATTACTCAATTGTCACTTGTAATGAATTTGCATTTTATCTTGCAGTTGTAATGCAGAATAAACATACGAATATAAACATATAATGATATGAAATATAGGTTTGTAAAATAGTTGATAAACAAATAAATAAATAAATAAATAAATAAATTAAAACAATAGATAAAACGGGCAAGTAAATGCTTGCCAAATGTATTAATGGATTGCATCCCCATGTGGCATGAACGTGTAGTTAATAAATTAATGAATTACTGTTTTTATCATAACAATTTATTAGTAATGCATTAATCCTTCGTTTATCATTTCAATTCATTTTCTAAATTATTATCATTTTTTGACACTATTTATTTTCATAGTTTTGCGGGTATGAATACTAGATGTGCCGAGTATAAATGTGTTTCACGACACACACACATCGATGATTTTCACGAAAGAATTATCAGTTTAGAATCAACAAATGCCATTAAAATAAACAATCGTTTCTTCTTCGGTGATATTAATTAATGCTAACCACACTCTAGTCAAATACTTGTCCATATAAAATACCACCCTGTAAGAATATCATGTTGAACTACCAACAAAATGCACTGTAAACGGTTCGAGTGAATGTTACTTTTTAAATATCAAGTTATCATTGAAATATAACTGTACTTTGTATATTTTATAGGTAATGAGTAAAACGGAAGTTTAACAATGAGAAACTTTCGGTTAATTCATTAATTAATTATTTGAATATTCAATTATTTACTTGATTAACTTGTTTGTTTAGTTAATATGAATCACATTTGCAATGTTTAAAATATCATTCATTTAAATGCATGATGACCAAACAAAGAGAGATGACTCACATAAGTTGTAAGCTTGCTATCAAATCCCTATTTCACTATGTATTGTTGTATGATTATTACTGCTATTACGAATCAAATCTATTGTTTAAACTAATATCATGAAAACACACGTATATTGTAGAATTAAATTCAAAACTTTCTAGCTCATATTTATTTACATTGTAGCGTGTAGACAATTAAGAACGCGAGCAGCATACTAAGAAATTAGTTCGAGTTTAGAACCATAAACCAACTAAGAGTGAAACCAAATCTACTCTCTTGAGTTTCAGTGACTGCTTGATGGATAGGATGAAATATAGTTTTAGTGACTGCATAGGGTCAAATAGCAACTGCTAAACACTGTGCTGATTGCTTTATATACATAAAATGAACATTGATTTTGTTTTTGTTTTCATTTCGCTTGTGAAATTCTAAATCATGTTTTCTTTATCTAATATTTAAAATATCAGTTGGTATCAGAGTGACGTTTTCTTCTTTTTGACATGAAAGATTATAATGCCAGCGCTATCAATAATGAAATCATCCAAGATCTGTGTATCATACCTACATGGTATTATTATAACAACATGATAAGAGTGAAGGTGAAAGCGAATGTTGTCAACATTTCCTTATAAATGCACGTAACTTTGAATCAAGCCATGAGAAAACTGGTGTCCACACGATTTTTGAGAATGGGTCTTTTGCGAAAATGAACTAACTTGAATAAATATTTTATGCAAGGTATTTTTGGCAAGTTATGTACACGTGTTATGATGAAGATGATGAATTGACAGACGTTTTTATTATTATACTGGTCTGGGTACTGTTTATTTTTTTTTTATTTCAGTAGTCATAACATGTAAGCGCTTTCCACGCAGATTATATTATTTGAGTGTATTATGTAAAATCCGTAGCTAATATTAATATCATAAATGTGCAAATCTACTAGTGGGGTGTATTATGTTCCACAATGCAGCGTAACTTTCCGCTGTGGGTAAAACGCGAGTACTCACAATGGTTCAATATATCGATCAAAGAACTCGAATAAATTACACCAACGCGAAACGCGCTGCCAGCAAATTCTCAAAAATAATACCCTATGGAATAAAACAACGTTTAGAGTACATCTGTTTGATTCAAGCAAACGGTCAAATCTCGATGTTTTTCCTTCGAATTTGTTTCTTAATTAGCAAAGTAAATGATATTGTGAATATTTGAGTTAAACAGTCAGAGACAAACACATATTACTGCACAACATTAAATGAAGTATAAAAATCATTTTTCTTTAGTATACAAATATGTTTATTGGTGGTACAAAATAATCGCACACGCCAATGATTGCTGAGACATATGTACAATTAAAAACATCACCAAACATTGATTTTCGAGTTTAACGGTCAGGAATATTTGTACCAGTCAAAAACTGTACGGATTTAGTAGTTATCGTTAATAATTTCTTTACTAGTAAGGTTCATTAAATAAATCTTCATTTAAACCCTATTAACTTTAATTGACTATCAAATGAAACGTTACAAAGTCTTTCTTATGATTTGATTTTAAGACATTTAACAATGAGAATAAAAATCGTAATCATACATATGTATTTGTAGTCATTTTCTAGGAATATCATAATAAATTATTAGTTCAGTAAAGCCTTCTGATTGTTTTTTTCATATCTCTTAGACTGTTGTTGTATTATTGTGTTTTTAATTTAATTGTCTCCTAGTTTCTTGTTGTTGTGTAGTTGACTCTTAGTTTTTTGTTGTTGTTTAATGGTCTTCTAGATTCTTGTTTCTTTGTCTCCTAGATTTGTGACATTTCAATTTTGTCCTAAATAGTTGTTACTGTCTCCTGGATTCTTGTAGTTTTATTGTCTCCTGGTTTCTTGGTGTCGTTTCATTTTGTCCTAGATAGTGTTGTTGTCTCCTGGTTTCTTGGTGTCGTTTCATTTTGTCCTAGATAGTATTGTTGTCTCCTGGTTTCTTGGTGTCGTTTCATTTTGTCCTAGATAGTGTTGTTGTCTCCTGGTTTCTTTTTGTTGACTTTTTGTCTCCTTTTATTGTATCTATATGCTAATTGTCGCCTAGATTCTTGCTGTTGTTTTATTATATCTCGCTTGTTCTTTCTTCCGTTTTAAAAACTTTCTATTTGTCTCATGGATTCTGTTTTCATTTTCTCGGCTCTTGTAATTTTTACTTGTATTTTGCCTTTGAATGTTACGGTTGTTTATTGTTTGTTTTATAAATGTTTGTTGATTTATTGTGTTATAGATTGTTGCTGTTGTCAAATTGTCTTTTGGATCTTAATCGCGCGCTACAGCCATAACATCTTTATAAAAGAGCAGAGCACATCACACTTGCGCTTTATTCGTTGCACTGGTTACCTGTACGATACAGGTCGCAGTACAAAATTCTGGTATACACATACAAGGCACTGAATGGAACAGCACCTCAGTACTTACCCTGTATCAGCCGTCAATATCACTGCGGTCGGAGTCAGAATCTTTGTTGTGTGTCCCAAAATCTTGTACTGTGACCGACGGAAACAGATACTTTGGGAGGGTTTCGGCTACGCTGTGGAATAGCTTACCATCTTCTATTAGGAAGTCAAATACCCTGGCCAAGTTCAAGAGGGGCATAAAAACTCACCCCTTCACGACTGCATTTTAGAATCTTTGCAAAGACGTCATGTAAATACCACCCTTTTATTTGTTCAATTATGTGCACATTGCTTGTTAAATGTATGAAAGTAATTGCAAGCCTTTGTTGTTTGTTTTCACAATTATAACCATTACTATTATCCATATGTTGTAAAGCGCCTTAGAGTAATTTTACAAATTATATAGGGCGCTATATAAATGCTGTATATTATTATTATTATTATTATTATTATTATACAAATGCATTTTTATCAGTATCATACCGCTCATTTGTGTAGTACACTTAAAATATATCATCATTAATCATCCTTTTTTCTTAGATAAATAATGAGAAATGCCTCCAAAGGCTTTCTTCAAGTGCAGGTGTTTTTTCCAATTTTATTTCTTCTTCTTCTAAATTTTGAGGCTATTGATATGTAGATATACAATTGTTTAACTGTGTTTTACAGTAAATAAACCACCCATGGATATGTTTTAAAAATGTACGATATTTTGTCTGTATATTATCGTATATTTGATACCTACGGAAAATATATCACAGTGCATAACACGTTGTAACTGAATAACACTTAAATAGTACGCATTTTCAAACTGAAATTTCTCTATAACAATTGCTTGTTGGAAGCGAAAGTGAAAGGAAAGCTTTCGAGATCAACACACGCCAATGAAGAACTTGCCAAGAAATATGTAAAATGAAAAATATCAACAACCTGATAATTTTGAAGATTTTTTTAATCCTAACAATATAATATATATATAGATTTATATGTACAACATAATTGTATATTAAAAAAATACGTTCACAGTTTCACAACATTTACACATGTACGTAAAAGTGTATTTCCGTGCGTCACATGGGTACGAGATCACAGGAAGAGCGTTCACTTGAAAAGGTAATTCCTTAAAGATTGTGAACTGCTCAATATTCAAAAACGTTGTCGTCAGATTACCGAAATGAAGCGTTTGAATTAAGAACATATCTCCATGTTTTTATATTCGCAATGTTAAACCGTAGGTTGTCTTGTTTCATGAAAAGAGGAAAGTTGCTTAACCGTTTCACCCCTATGTAACTTTAGAAGACTCTACCATGCATTGATCTGGATGAGACCATTATGGTCTACAGTGGTGAAAGGGTTAATACTGTCGATTGTGAAGTTTATAATTTGTCCTCGAAAGTAGAACGACATTCAGCGTGAGACAGACACACATTCGTCAAACAAATAGGTATTAAAATAAATTATAAAGTCGACATAATCCACACTGATTGGTCAGTTCCAATTTGGCGTTGTGGTATGTTTTGTTGAGCACCTGATGCTTGAAAAGAGATGATTGACGTGGATAATGGCAATTGATGATGAAACGTCCGAGCATTTAGTCACGTGATCACATTGCACATTTCTCGAAATATGGCGAATGATGAAGTGATGCATTCATACCGTTGGTTCCATAGGGGAAATAAGATTTCCGGTCACATGACGTGTTTTGATTATAACTCTGGGGAGGAAGACGCATACCTGAAAAATATAACAAAAACAATATATACTATTAATGCATTATTAATTTCGAGTATACATATATATATTATTTATTCACGTAGTAGTAAATAAAAGTACGCTTCACATAAAGGATATATGACAGTTCTTTTCCCATTTATATTCACAAAGCAAGTATCATTTTCTGGAAACCGAACAAAGGGTAAATACTATGGCAGTATATTAACTGAGTCACACGAATGCTTTAAACTGGGCGGTTTCCCAGCGGTGTAGCAGACGCATTTAAACAACATTGGCTGGTGGAGATATTCGACGGTAAATGTCATCGTAGAAATTACGGATCGGTAAAAAGAGTGGATTATTAAGATAAGACAAAGCACCTACGGACATACGAATCTGGAAATAGCTTTAACTACTTGGCCCGGATTTGTTGAGTAATTCTGCGACATATCACTAGGAGAAACCTAGCGATAGTAACACTAAGAATTTCATCTGTTTAGTGTTTCGCTTCACAAAAATGTGTTTTTCCCGTGACTTCTTGCTCCGATTTTTCGTCAAACCTATCCTTCAGCACTTTTTACATTATATAAATGGTATCGCCTACCATACAGCTGTCGGGTCGCGAGATGTGATATTTTGTGATCGAGCTTAGCTAACTTAGTTTAGTACTGTGGTGCATGCTAGCTAGTCATTCATTAATCGTGTGTAAATGTTACTGGAGAAATTGAAAAACATGAATAGTCAGTAATACATGTAATACGCGACCAGTTTCGTTACCTTTAACTGTGTATAATAAATGTAGATACACAATATTTATTTACACTGCTAAACATGATATTAGGCGAAATATGACATTTTCACAATTTTTGTGTGATAAGGACAAAGTATGAGTCAATATTATATGCATATAATTATATTCCTGGTGTTGATGTGTGCTGAATAAATTTTAGCAAATCTCTCTCATCACAAATAAACGCGAAAATTCATATTCCATAAAATACAATGACGTATAGTACATCAAAAATAGGTTATATGGCTTACACTGTTATTATTAATACACGAGCGACCTTGATAATTTCAAAAGTGATTGAATAATGAATTTAAAATGGACTAGTTATAATATTACTGGCTATAAAATTGATCATGTTACACATATCTCTTTTAGTTTAGATAAATATCAATGTTAGATTTTAATATATATAATTAATATATCCAAAATTCATAACATAATAAATAACCCAATTCAAAGCCAAAAACTATAATCGTATATTTCCATGTAAACAATAAAACAACAATTTGATATTAAAGATACATTATCGATCTATGTAGTTATACTATAATATGTCTGGAAACGAGGACGAATATAGAAATATATTAACCCCAATAAGAATTTTTGTTTATCTATGGAACTAATACGGCCTACCGTTCGCTCGTAAATTAGGTTTTATCATTATTTTCACGGTACACATTTATTACTTAAGTCAATGGAGCGGTAGTCAATTTATGGCAATCCTAGTTTATTTTATCATTCTTATTTATGATTAAGGTTAGTTAAGGTTTGTAGGTAAGTTAAGGTTTGTAGGCTAGTTAAGGGTCGTAGTTTAGTGAAGGTTTGTAGGTTAGTTAAGGCTTGAAGGCTAGTTAAGGAGTGTAGGTTAGTTAGGGTTTGTAGGTTAGTTAAGGTTTGTAGGCTAGTTAAGGTGTGTAGGCTAGTCAAGGTGTGTAGGTTAGTTAGGGTTTGTAGGTTAGCTAAGGTTTATAAGTTAGTTAAGGTTTGTAGGCTAGTTAAGGTGTGTAGGTTAGTTAGGGTTTGTAAGTTAGTTAAGGTTTGTTTATTTATTGTCTGATTGACAGGGTGTGTACTGGTGTAAATTAAATTGAACGTTGGAATATCGAGGAGAACGAAAAAGAATCCAGATACAGTCATTAAACTGTAAACAGAAAAGTTAATATTGAAGATACAGTCAGAATCCTTCAAATCAGAAAGAATATGCTTGAGAGAAAACGTTATATACAGTGCACAGTAAATAATTATGTATTAAGCGTACACAGGAGAATATAAATTATACTGAGTATGTAGAGGTATACGGAGAAATACATTTAGTTTAGATTATGTAGGAAATATAATTAATTTATTTATAGTATGCAATGGAATATGATATAGAGTTTGTAGAATATTGTAATTTATTTAGAAGATTCAAGACAATATCTAATTTATTCAGAATATACAGGATACAATTATTTTGTTTGGAGTATAAAGGATGATATACTGTATTTAGAGAATGAAGGAATACAATATTATTGTCATAATTAAGCAAAAACTACCATAGTTGTTTATTAAGATAATTTATTGACATGTTGCTTATAAGTGTAATATAACGTAGTTATAGTTTTTCTGTATTTATTAATAATTTTTCATATCATTAAATGTTGATATATTTTTGTATTTTGAATATATTTGTAACTGTTATGAAACAATATATATTGATTGATCCATTTACAAAAGAGATTACACGCAGATTTTCGCTATTTCATTATTCGATTATGAGTTATATATTTATTTATGTGGCTGTCACACTAAAATTGGCGTACTCATACACGAAGTATAAGCTATTTGTGGCATTCTTATTGTTTCTCGATAAGCTTCACATTCCTGTCTGAGTGGATTGTAGGTTGTGCCAGGACCTTGATATTTTTGTGCTTCTATCCTTCAAACCAGGCAATGTTATTTACGCATTATGAATAAATAGGTAAACAAATATATGTTACTATGGAGTTATTACAACCGAAGCCATAAATGACGTCATAGCTATAACGACAAATAAAACACATGAGACTAAAATGATAGATTTAATTTGAGTTCACTCTTAAGTGAAAAACTGTTCTAATACAAGGGCACTTCTCCTATGTATTGAGTTTACGGGTAGTATTTTGAGCAAGTTTAAAACTTTGATACTCGAAAAATTACCACAACGCCTTCATCATTTCCAATGGTGAAGGACATTGCAATAGATCCCTGTTTAATATCTGAAATATTTTGTTACGGGGCAATTAATATACATAACTATATGATACATGGAGTGTTATTATACAATGCTGTTTGTCTATGCCTGTTTCCCTGCCGAACCAGCGTACTATGCTATAAACACCAGCCGTGGGGTGGTCCGCTGGGGAAGGAATCGTCTAGCAACCATCTGCTTTAACACTTGGCCCCCCTTCTATGGCAGTTGACATTTACAACCCCGTTATTTGTATTGAAATACTCAAGCATAATCTAAAATAATATAAAATCAGTAATTCGTCTTTGTAAATAAAATCGGATCCTCTTCGTACACCAAGCGATATTTAGCAGTATTTTAGACCACCAGTTAGAGGCCATGCGCTCACAAATTATTTTGACCCCTCTGGTGTTAAAACAACACACAGGTAGTGAGATATGGGATGAGGAGGCGGCGGGGAGACAAGTACTAACATATGGTGGCTAGCAACTCAAGTTATCAACGTCGCTATCACGCCGACGGTTCTACGATTCTTATCACTGTTTTCATCTCCTAACCTCCCTATATATACTCATGTGAAAAAAATGCAAGAATTGAATTGTATTTCGAAAGCTAAACATTTGGCGCCTGCGAAGCATTTATTATTCCCGATGTGTCCCAATCACATTGTACAAATCGGAATCTTTCTTTTTCACATTCACAGAATATTTAGTGTCAATGTCAACAACGGAGCCATGTTTAAGCTGTCTGTTAAACGTAAACGAGTGCGTGACCCGTTGACTGCTAGTTTACTTAATCCACTATATGTAGTCCCCATATAATAATATGGTCGACCTTACAAAATTTGTTTCTATTGTTTCGAACTATTGTTAAAAATTATATATATATTTTCTCCATTATTCTGAAGTTGGACATGATGACACCATCGAAATCTCTTGTACTAATGTTTATTGTTTTATATATATACACGGTAAAACATATCTTGTATTCTATATCTTGTGTATTGCAATTGAACGGAAGCCATATTCACTGATTTACGCTGGAATTGCCTTAGATATTTCCCTTATTTGCATAACGTTTCTGTATTTTTTAACGATAATTTATGAGGTGACTATTTTAACGGGTTGGTATAAAGGCATACTCATGATCGACTGAACTAATAATCCCGTGATGTTTTCCCTTTAGTTTTGATGCCTCCTTGCATCCGACCGTTGTTTGTCGGTATCAACTTCGAATATCGATTTTGTCTTTACTTCGACACCACGATATATTTTTATGGCGTAAGCACGTGAGTAAATTATAATGCTACGTATCGCCGCTCATCGATCGAGGAAAGAGGCAAGTAATTTGGAAAAAAATGTTAGAACTGCAAATTACTACTTTTTGGGTTATTTATATTTTTGCTTCAAATATCACGTGAACTGTTTTTGTATAACTTAAAATATACAAGTTGTCTGAAAACAGGAATATAATTATCGCGAATTAGTATAGAATGACAAGGCTGCAAAATGAATTGATCGCGAATAATAATTATTCTACAGTATTTTAGAAAATAAAAACAGTAATTTTCTATTACAGGGACCAGCTTTGTTTTTATACGCTATTCTAACTATGCAATTACTTAACAAATAATTCATTTATGAAAATTTAAACAAGAGAAGATTTCTAGATAAGTTCATTTTAAACGGATTAGCGAAACCCGAGTGAAACATTATATTAAAAAGGATCAACAGAGTGAAAAATTAAGGTACTGTTAGATTAAAAACATTATGCATTCGTAACATTTTACACATGTTACATACAAAATAAGATTATATAGAAAAAATATATTGTACATATTACATACAAAATATATTGTGAGTCTAAGAAGCAATATCAACGGTAACTTCCGAATTCACACTTGCTAGTTGCAAACGATACGAATTACTTAAAATTGGTGTATGTGGCAAGGATGTCATTCCAACAGTTTAGAAAATACGATGTTTTCAAATTTTTGGAGCAATCCATTCCTTTATCAAGACATAGTAAAAACATAGAACATTTACATGACATAAAAACCAAAAATAGAAATGCTGTTCGCACACATATTGGTCAGTGATGCGGTCATTGTAAATTCTGCCTCCGGCTTACGCTAGCCGAGGGGCTTATTGCTTTCAAATATTAGTTAAATGATATCATATTTCTATTCTTGTTTATATGTAATGTATGTGTTCTGTGGTTTTTCTATGTCTCGATAAATGAACGGGTTGCTCCGAAAATTTGACAACATCATATTGTCTCAACTGTTGGAATAACTTCCTTGCCCCATATGCAATATATATGCTATATATATATATATATTAAAAGGGAATAGAAAACAAGCCTGTCGCTTAGGTAAAATCCCCTCTCCACAGTGAAAGTTTCGGTGAAGGTGAATGACCTAACTGTCAATATCACTGACGATAAGTGAGTGATTCAAGCAGGCAGGGAGTGATGATTGGTTTATTTTTACAGACAAATTTTACATGTTCCTCGATAAGGAAAGATTAGATAAGGCGATTTCAACATGGTTTAAAAATAGCAAATATCTGTCTGTTACAGATTTGTTAAGACATGTTCCTACTCAAAAACACCATTTCCCAACCATGAATAGTTAAAAACAAAAATGATTTTTGTTCGAGCTGATCGTTGTGCATGATTAATATGAAAATTTCAAGAATACAACAACAAACGAATACTTAAATACTAATGAAACCATGATTTAAACAAAGGAAAGATTTAAATGAAAAAATACAGTACCTTTACTATAAAAGGGTAGTTTAAAATAATGACCAACTACATAAAAGTAATGACCTAATTGATGACGTCATTATTTGTCTGACATCCTCAAAGTCACTTTTTATATCAACAACCCTTGCTGTAAGATGGTTTACCTTATTTATTGAATTGGCATAAAAAATAAATATGTATAAAATAAACAATATCTAACTTTTCATCAATATTTTATACTCATTATCAATCCGAAAAATGCTAATGTTAACATTGAATTCGACTCATTTGGTATTCATAGTCAATATGAATGACAAATCTCAATAAATGGCTTTTTTGTGTGAAACATATAGTTCAAACCTGATATAGGTATGCGTTTTCAATAAATAATCATATTCATAACCATCATGGTCACTTTAATGATGATAGTGATGATGTCAGCAATTTGGCCTGGTATTTAATCTGTATGCATGTCATTTGAAATTGGTAAGATTACAAATGGCATTGCAATGAATAATATTTTAAATATAGATATTAAAAGAAAACAATACCAAGCTAAGTTGAACCTTATCAGTTATAATGTTTTTCATCAAAAGAAAAGATATTATACAAACAAAATATGCTAAATACCAAAACATATTAGAAATAAAATTGCGACCATGTAACAATATGTTTTAAAGTCTTTCGGAAGGCCAAAGAAGTCGTATGTGGCTTATAATATGGCATTTAACATTTAAACATATTTATGTTGAAAGCAAACAATAATATTTGCCGGCGTTTGTCGTTTACAGAGAAACAAAATATTTATAGAAAATAATTCAGAACCAAGTGTTTAACATTTTTACTAATCTGTCTCGTTTTACATGATGGTTTTTCTACAAACACAAAACAAGTATATACATGATTATGAATTTATAATGAGTATATCGATTGCTAAGATTTTATTTTTCCCCCACAGATTGGCAATGTTTTATGCTTTTTACTAAATAATCGCAATTCTAATAGATGGTAACCTATGATTATATATTTTCTTTTTAATTATATGATTGATACGGAATTTACATGTGATTTCCCCTATCTGATTATGTCATTGTTGTTTTCATCAACTAGATGCGATGTGTTCTCTTTCACACTGCGATAGTGAAAACTCGGGAGTCTATTTCAACTCGGCGGAAAATCAGCTTATCTATATAGAAAGCGTTCTGTGAACAAATTGTAGGGACGTTTTGTTATAAAACAGAATGGTTTATGTGTACAGTCAGCATATCAATTCAAAATGGCCGCCTGACAGTTATTTTGTATTCTAGGGAAGTCGACCTAGGGTCAGAAGACAACATACCAGTTAATGTAAACTCTGTTCGATATTGTAGCTGATTAGCTCATACAAATATGTGTATTGTCTACGTACGTACGAATATACGACAAGGCGCGTGCTGTATTGGCATGCGTCCTAATTACAAAACAAATGGCCACAGTAAGAATGGAACCGTGCGGGACTGTGGTTACGGACTGGTATGGGGTAGTGTGCACGGGACAGGATTCCATTACACCTCGTTAGTGGTCAGTACCAGGGCAGAGGTGGACATTGCATCGCCTACTAATGCTCTCTCCCACATCAACCTCATAATGACGCAATGGATTTACATGACAAGTATTTTTTTGTACTTTACTGATGTTTGGAAGACATTTTAGGTAAAACTTTATTCAATAAAAGCTGATTTTGAATCTGTTAAATATACAATGTCAAATTACGTTTTTATGAAAGTTGGTATAATACCTCGAAAGATAAGTATTAATTCCTTTTAAAACATTGAAAACTATTTCCTCTACCAGTACAATATCAGTTTTACAGGCAAATAGTTGTATTCCTATCACTTATTTACTGTTGTGAGTTTTGTTCCCTTTTATATTAGTAAGACATTTGTTTTTATATAATTGCTTTTGTTTTGTTGTCAATTTATATTTCTTTTATCTATTTTATGAAAAAGAGTTATACAGTTTGAAAAGGTATGGGTTCATATGTGTGTATTGTTCATTCTCCTGTGACCAAGACTTAAAGTTAATATAGAACTTGAACTTGAAAAAAAAATATGCCCGACTACCAGGGGTTTCTCCAGGTATTCCGGTTTCCTCCCACATTACGTTCCCCGTGTGCTAGGATCGGGGTCAAGAAGAGTGATTAATATAAGTTGCAATAACTTTTCTCATAATTGTTTCAAAAGAAATTTTGTATCATATGATTTGAAATTTTGATAGAAATCGATTAATTAAACATTTGTTCCTTCTTTATGCAAGTAATCATACGATTTATCAAAGTGGGTAAATCAGACATGTTGCCTTTGTAAGCAAAATATCGCACGTCATTATCGCGTTCTATCACACTTCATAATGACCATACGTAGACGTCTTATTTAATTCCACAGACTGAATTAGGTTCTTACTGCTCTTACATTAATTTAATGTTCTAAATCATAAACAGGGTTTTCTTATCCTAACCATTAACCACCATTTAATTATGTCGTGTGGTTCAGCAACCGCTAATGGCAACACGTTGTGCTGTCCGTATAATTTACCGAAGCCTGCTAATTATTATTTAGAATCGTCATGGGAGATATCAGTTTCTGCAAAGTCCAGATTAATTACAGTTACGTCCCTGTCCGCTAACGAACAGGTGCTATGGATATCTAGGGCGGGACGCCTGTGCCATAAGGCTAGGACTGTGTCCTATTTCGGGACATTATATGCGTTTCCAAAAGTTTGGCGTTTTTTTGCTCAAAATAGGTAGGTTAAATTTTGCTGCGACAGTTTTTTGGTGTTTTACGATTCTGTGTGCTTAATATTAGTGCATTCCGATGCATAAAGGTATGTTGTGGCTCCAATAGTCCATTGCAATTACGGTAGTTTAGCTGCTAAATGACAGCACTCGATCATTCACTGAAAAATGTCTAGGCCTCACAAGTTGTGCTTTTTATGACTTTGAGCTATGCAATTCATCATTGTAAGGTACAGCAAAGTGCAAGACAATCTAGTAGTTTACCAGCAAAATAATGTAACAATATAACATATTAGAAAAAGGGTTTGTTTTGACCTAGTTTTACATTGTAGATGTCATCAATGAAACAGAAGACGCTTTCCTTCCGGAATACAGAATTGTATTCTCTTTTTACATTTTCAATTTCTTTATGTACATATTCTCAATGTTCATATTTCACCCTAATTTAATAGATTTGAGTTCAAATAAAAGTTTTGCTTTCCTTTGGTAATCTCTTAGTTTTTCTTTGTTTATTTCGGCGTTTTAGATAAAATTTTCCAGAATGAGGAAAAGGGTAAAATATTTAAGGGTCAATAACGTTGCTTCCTTTTAATAAAGAGAAGGATCGATGAATTATAAAGGAATCATATGTTGACAGTAACATTGTGAAATGTACATGAATGTTACATTTGTGACAGCAATGTGGTTTTCCCCGATATAAGAAATCATTTTCGTATCTCCTATACCTGAAACCCATTATTGTTTTAGATCTTTGATTCATGCCAGTGAAATAGAATATCAATACTCTTTTCTTTTTTGAAAACCAGTTGTTCATCGATGGGAAAATGTTCAAAACAAAGAATTATGTAAGTTGTAGAATATATACAAGGGAAAAAGGATGTCTTACAATGACTTTGTTTGTCGTTCCAGTTTCTGCATACCTTTTCTCTCTAATCCTATTTTAAATATATTTTCTATTTTATTTATCATTGTATGTACATTTTGAATTGACTCTTTCTTTTCAAAAAATATTTATCACTGTGACAAATAATATTTTTTTCTTAATTCTTATAGCGCAAAACAATTTAGAGAATGGTTACAAGAAAGTACATTAATCTTTTGGAGAAAACTGAAATAAGTACCATGATGCCTATATTCTCTTCGAGTCTCATAGTTCCAATTCAAAGTATTTAGATTATTGGTCATTTTGTGAAAGCAAAATAAACTGTGCAAATTTATGGTGGCTTATGTATGACACTTAAATAACAAAATAACGAAAAGACGAAAATCCACCAAAGTAAAATAGCGAGAATACACCATATTTGTTGGGAGATGGTGTTTAGGAGGAGCATGGAGACAGACAGGAAGACTCACGGATGTATTTTCTGGAAGTTTTTATCTGAAATTCATTCATTTGATTCACATCGAGTATAAGAGGATACCAGAAACGAAACAATGGCCGTTTTACTATCTTGTAAATGTTAAAGTCATCTTTGGGGTCTCTTAACCATATGGAGCATGTGAAACAAAGCGGACTGGACACATGGCTACCACAGGGACCCGAGAAATTATCTTTGTCACGTATTCATGATACCGTTCTCATGCCCAAGCATGGATTCTGTGCTCAAATCAACTTACTTACAACTCATTTAAATCATGTGACGTGGCCAAAAGGTCAAGTTCAAACATTTAAAATGGTATTCGGCTTTTAGTCCCTCCGAAATTCTTCCAAATCATCTAGAAAATGTGGATTCTTTTAAAATTTGAGTCTAAGCATGCGAACGGTCCATACTATGGCCACCAAAACAGCACACGTCGCGTGAGCAGACGATAGATGAAGAGGCTGAAACCATGTTCCATTACTGACCATTATATAGCAGTTCGAACTGTAGGGAAGGGATTATCAATATAAGAGAGAGTGCCTTATTCCAGTATTCGTTTTGACAACGAGCCTTACCCTCTTCATATGTAACGTCTGTTTGCCGTTGGGGAACTTACTGCTCAGCAAGAATTAACCCTCAATTATAATTTTTCGGGATAGAAACTTTCGCCTTCCGACTTTAAACGTTGTCAAAGCCAAAATAAGCTGTATATCGTTGTGTGTCAATATGTTACAACATACGATTAGATTTATTTTATCGACGATCAAGTTTTAATTTAATTTAATTCATTTTGCTCCTTTTTTAATAACGTAGTTACTTGAAGGCATACACCAATGGGTGGATTAAACATAATTTTGACTTTCGAACAATATACCAGCTTAGAAACCAACCCACTCTTCTCAGTTATATCGAATGGGTAGTGAAAAGGAACTTATTCTAGCGCCATTCATCATAGCAACGTTTTTATTCTACAGGAAAAAGCAATGTATAGGTATGCTAACAGTAAACATTATCGTGTTATTTCCACATTAAAATAAGTTGGTCTTAAATTTAAACAAATGAAATTGCTAAAAGATCACGAGAAACACATCCCATTATTTCTATTCTGTATATTCCACGTATATTGATAGAGAGACTCGATCATGCGCTATAAGGCTATCGTGTAGTATTGTGTTCTCCAGGGAGTACTATCAGAAAACTTTCACGCAAATCTGAGATCGTTTCCAGAGGGTTCTAGCGAAATGGAGAGGATTGAAGCGACTTGCACATAAGCACAAAGACCGAGGGTATTGTAAGCTGCATCAAAGCCGATAATTCTCGGAATTGTTTTTCTAACGGTTTAAACACCCGGGGTCTGATACGGAAACAGGTATCCGCGATCAATGCCGAGAGCAGAAAGCGTGCGCACCGGGGAACGCTGCGCGATTACGTCACGTGCTGGGGTTCCCCTGCATGACGGCGCGGCCAAAATAAACAAACAAACGCCACTCATTATCACCGGATCGAGTCCAGAGTCCCCCTATCGTATCGATGCGCCATTAATCTCCTTCAAACTGACCGACCGCTGGGTCAGTGTATTCCCCAGAGAAACACGGCATAAAAGCAGACGTTTCTTTGGCCTTTCTTTGATTTCGGAACGCGACGAAAAATGAGAGGAGAAACAAAAACACGGACTCTTTAGATCCATGCTCGTTTGTCTTGGCGTGGAGAATCGTGTTTTGATTTCTGTAGATATCTCTTTATAAGATCAACATTAACATTATAGATTAATATGGCGAACACATCTGACTTACCCCGTCGCGAGGGTTCACATATCTGTGTTCGTAGGGGACCGCGTCCGGTAGAATACTGAGGATAGTCCTAAACAGGCTACCAGCCCACAAGTTCTTAAAGAGAATTTTTCTGATGTACTTTTCAACTAGATTATATTTATTTATTTCTAGTTTGGAATTGAGAATCAGCCATCGAAGTGATCATAATCATAATTATTAGAGTCTATATTTGTCCCGGAATAATTCCATCACTTGATAGAGTCAGTTGGCCAGTTTAACGATTGTCCCTACAAAGTGTGCAGGGTTTATGCCTTGTATATTTCTCAAATGTTCCAATTTTTCTTCATCGCTCCTTTTCACGATACTTAAACAAACCAATGAGTTAGTTTAAACTGTGTTTACTTCTGGTAATATACAATACCATATATTTCCAATACATAATAAGCAACGATTCGGAAACAAGTACTGAGTACTTATATATACACTGTCCGTTTCGTATAGCCAATGTGTTATTCATTTACAACTGCTGTAATAAAAAATTTCTCTGTATGTCTTTAACGACTTAAATTTAATTTAATTTATCACGGATAGAATCCATCCAAATCATTTCTGGAAAACCAGGCTTGCTATCAATGTCTATGTTTATCGTTCATTTTCCTGTTTATTTATTTATTGAATAAAGCAAGTTTTGCTCGATTATTGCTATATATTTGACAAGTAGCACAACGCTGTTAAAGTATTGCAACACAATGCTACATTATCCTGGAAATATGTACCGTCGTAAGTTGAAGAATTTAATGATTCTTTTAACTACGTCAAACAGAAAATGATATATACCACATAGCGTCAATACATAGGAACAATAAAATAGATTGCGAAGTGAATGAAATAAATAACGACATGAAGTGAGGAGACAGATTACCAAATAGAACAATGTATACAATGTTCATAGATTTATATAAATAATCCATCGAATTTATACACAATGCTGTGAAATCAGATATTTTCGTGGGGCGCTAATTTCGTGGTTTCCTGACAACCCACGGTATCAACGAAATTGAAAACACCACGAAAATAAGTGATTTCACAGTAGATAACGTGTTGTATTGCGCTACAATTCTAATAGTGGTGCGCAATTGTTATTATTGTTATACACATTTATGTGTTATTTATTCTCAATTTCCAGGATAAACTGTTATGTAGCAATATATTGTATATGGTTAT
Source organism: Mizuhopecten yessoensis (assembly GCF_002113885.1). Classification (NCBI taxonomy): domain Eukaryota; kingdom Metazoa; phylum Mollusca; class Bivalvia; order Pectinida; family Pectinidae; genus Mizuhopecten; species Mizuhopecten yessoensis. The sequence goes on along the minus strand of NW_018406970.1, from coordinate 1,605,462 downwards.
GGGAATAGTCCAAACTTCTTTTTAATCTTTATCTATAACCAGTATTAAGTAATGAAATTAAACAGCAAAAAAAGTCTGATAAGGAGTTATCGATCAGTATTTTATCGTGAATTGAACATCTAAACATATTGAAAATGTATATATTCTTGCTTCCTATATGAACTTGTGCAAAATAATAATAAAAAAGCCAGTATTCACAGAATTGACGAGTTAGTCTGGTGTGGCACAAGCGGAGATACCGTGACTAGTGTTGTGGGTCTGGGGATGGGTGTACATCGCCGATACAATTAGGTAAATACAATTGTATGATGCGTCTTGACATAAGTCACGCGCTCCTGGAGATAAAACGATTATGATCAAGACGTGTCACACTTATGGCGTGTCTATCTTAATTACGATCTGTGTATTGATCATATCGTGACACGCGTGTTACGTCACCAGTAATGTTCAACACGTCACATTCGTCACCTGACCCACACAAAACGTTTGTCGGATCATCAGGATGTTTGAAAGCGGAACTTGTCCACCGGTTGGTACCCGTGTCAGTATTCGGTATCCCCAGGGCCCATAGACAACCCTCCCGTCCAACATTACAATTATTGGGGTCTAGATCTTACAAATGATTGTGATAATACATTCGTAACACTATACACTCAATATGATCCTGTAATATTAAGTAACGTCTGGTAGTCGCTGTCTCGGAATCGGAGAGCTATTTTTAGATTCATATTTGAGTGTAGGCAAACTGATCAACATTAATTTAAATACAGATTATTTCAGAAAAAAATAAACATTTTCTATTTGAAATATTGTTTAAAAAGGATTGGATACAAGATTTTTTATGACTTGATAGACCTTATCTTTGTAATTTTTCATATTCCATACAAGCGATCTTACCTGTTTACTTGGATGTAATAAGATGAAAGGAGGAAAGGGAGGGTGACATGGAAGGAAGGAAGGAAGGAAGGAAGGAAGGAAGGAAGGAAGGAAGGAAGGAAGGAAGGGAGGAGGGGAAAGAGAGAATGCAAGAAGGAGAGACAGAAGGAAAGAATAATGAATAATTTAAATGCACATCGAAATAGATAAAGATAAGTAGCACTTTTCCTGAATTATCCATATAATCCTCGATCGGACTGGATCTAGACAAAAATATATTATCCTGTTTATAATCTTTATTCACGGCTCGTTTCAATAAAGTGTAATGTAAAGAAAAGACAAGAAACTGAATTTCTTAACAGAAAAAATATTAAAACATGACCAACTTTATCATAACTGTACTGTGGGGAAGTAGGCTTACGAAAGACATCCAGCAAAAAAGACAGAAAAACGGAAATATAGGCGCGGAATGATATCGCAAGAAAACGTGTGAAAGACTCTGATCTGACACAGACAAATAAATAACTAGTTCAATAGACGATTTTAGTCACTGTGTTGATGTCAATATAAACAATGATATTTAAGTAGATAAATAATAAAACAAACAAAATAAAGTTAAATGAATAAACAAATTAAACAGAAAAAGAGTGACATTATTGTTTTGTAAAACTCCCTACAATTAATATGTATATTTTATTTTTTATTCTTTAATCGTCAGAACGACACGAACATAAAAAGTCATAATAAGCGTGCTAATTTTTACTTTCGGAATATTTAACTTTTTAAAACAATAACATGCATCTTCTCCGACTATATAAGTTTGTTTCAATATTTCTTAGTTAAGGCAGACACAGATTTAACCATTTCAACTAAAGTCGATAGAACGCTAACCGTATTTTCTCATGGATATTTTCCCTTTTAAATTGGATTATGAGAAAACAATTGTCAAAAACGTTTTCGCGTTAACTCCGGCTGGGAACATTTGATTTTATAAACATACGCTTTTATAGTCCTGAACACATAACCGGCATATATAAGTTTTTATGTAAATGTCGAATGATTGTCGGAATTTTTATCACCGAAGATAAAGACATCAACAATTTCAACTGGAGATGTGTTTCACATATTTGCTTCTAGCTTTAATAATAAAATGGAGCAAGTATCTTTAATGCAAAAAAAATGTGTGTGTGTGTGTCTCTCTCTCTCGTAAGACATCACAAATAATCAAACATGTAATTATTGTTGAACATGCTAGACACGATCAACTGCACAGGTGCTTGACGCAAAAATAATAAACGATATGTAAAAACTATAATCTTCACATGTCCGTCGAACAGCTTTTAGATAAATCAAGCAAACAAGATTGTTGTTCTAAACCAACAAAACATTAGGAACTATAACAGGTAAATATTTTCCAATCGAAAGCTGTTCGGATCTTTCCGTCGATCTGTCTGAGTAATCGGAGACCAATCATGGCGTGACGTCAAATTCAAAAATTATGACGGAAATTACCGAATCGGTTCCGACAAATATTTGTCTCTTGACGGAAATAGTAATCCTTGAAACACAACTTTATTCCGCAAAAATGTCTGTTTCACTTTCTATATGTTTCACTGAGAGTAAATCTAACTTTTTGTTAAGTTGCAGAAATATTGTTGCATTATTGATAATTTGTTTGAAACTTATAGCGTCTAATTGTGAATCAATTTGCTAAAATTTGCTTTTACTTATTGAATAATAAGCATACAATCAAAATATGAATTCTGGTAACTATGATAATCACACATACTCATAATTATGTGTATTCTGAAGTTTTCAAAACCTTTCAGGGTGTCATTAACCATATTTAATCAAACACTGGAGATAATATTCGACATATACAGGAACACGCGAGAAATTGCAATACCGATAATTCCGGAATACGTGAAATTTCCGCCAAAAATATATTCTGACTTTTGTTTTAACTTATTGGAACATGATTGTCAGGTATTGACACACATACAGAGGTGTTGGTAAATTAATCAGTACAAATATGTTTGTTGTACAATTCAAGCTAACATTTAAAAAAAAACATTCAAGCTAGATAACTATTTAAATAATAGGCTCGTCCATACCATATCCGGAACGCAATAACCATTCATTCATAATCTCAAAAGGTTAAACAAAAACAATCTTTGAAGTGTATTTAAAATCATATTTCAAGAAAATATTTTCTGGATATCTTCGGCTTATCTTCAAGCGTTAGATTGAGCAGATTGTATAAAATTAGGGAAGAAAATATATCAAATGCATTTGTAATCAATGCTTTTCACAATATATTTGGTTTATTAAACAGAAAATTAGTCAAATTCACATAAAAAATATGACTCTATTAATGGGTCAACTACATAAAACTCTGTTATTGAAACTGTTTTTAAGTTTAGATATGCATACATATTGAGTGTCAGAATTATATTTCTAAATGCTGAAACACGTGAAAGCATTTTTAATGTCAACATTTCTGCAAATCGTTTGTTTGCCATTCAAGTTTGTGCGACAATTAATTTATCTCAAGGTTCCCTGTCAGACAATTATGCTTCGATGATCCTGAACATGTTCGTAAGTTTTTATTTACATGTATATCATCATAATAATAAACACTGATCATTATCGCCCAGTAAAATCCCTTCCATGTTTGTTTACGTGGGAGCGGGGACCACGTCAGGGCAATTACCTCTTAACAAGACCACAGTATACCTTACCGCCTACATTCTGACATGAAAGTCCGTAAATTATGAAGACAATTTCATTTATATTCTTCAGAAGGAATTTTGGTATCTATACAAACGCTGTTAGTTTTTTAACAGAAAAATCTGTGTGTTCTAAATTCCAGAATGGCTTTTGGTTTTATCAACTCGACAAGGGAAGGTTTTTACATAGCAATAAATGTCCGCCCCGGTCTGGGATGAGGGGGTAATAACAGCCACGTCATGGGGGAGGGGGAACTCGCGAGGAGAGACACTCTCTCCCATACACATACGTCACCGCACGCACGAATTAATTCAGGTTCTATAAATTGTATGATATGGGCACAATCAGATCAGGATCCTGTGAAATTTTGGGTCGGGTGCGATTCCCATGCCCCGTTGGCCCATTACTTGCATATAACGGGGGGATTTTTTTTCTGCATCTGCCGCCACAATTTTGACGAGGTGATTAACTTACTACTGACATGTTGAAGAGTTATTTCTCAAGAAAAAAATGTTAAAAGCCAAACGAAATCTTAAACAATTGTGTTTACAGTCTCTTTTAAGAATAATTAGCGATGTAAAATTACAAAAAGTATAGGATAATTAATAAAGAAAATAATTCATTTCCTTCGATATATTTTTTATCAACGTTCCGTATTGGTTGTATATCTATTAGATTATAACACATATCGCCACAATACAGTTATATATATTTTATCGTAGTAAAATGTCATTGCTGTATTTCATAATTGAACAAAACTGTTTAAACGGAGAGCTATTTCGTATGTTATCATTGTAAAATGACCAAGTTTCGGACATTAACACCGCCCGGTATACATTTTTGCCAAAAACAGAATCAATTGCTGATTTCCGGAAAATCTATATCGTTTTCCGATCGTTTATTATTTATGAAAACAAGTCGCGTTCTGGTAATACTTCCCGCTCGGGGCCCGTGCAACCAACTGGGACCGACTCTTGGGCCATATCAGTCCCCAGTGCTTGCCTTGCAGAATCAACAACAGTTTGTTCCTCAAGTTAAAATGTCAAAGTTAATTTTCTACATCGGTCTAAATCGTGCCAGCGAGATTTCCTGAGAGCAGCAGCACATTTAATTGGGGCAGGAAAAAGGAAAATGTGGAGCACGAATGATAAGTATGAAATAGTGATTAATGTTGCATGTGTTTTAATCACATGCCTGTCGTTCGAGGCCTTCCGATGAAGGATACCAAAAACCAGGCGGAGAAAGCGTCCTGCCCGTCCGCGGAATGAAAACGGCCATTGTATTATTTTTTGCGAGGTACTCCGAAATGATTAGCGTCACGTTGACAGATCTTAGTCCACCCAATGTTTGTATTCGGAACACCCGACGTCCGGCTGTGTTGTTGAGGCACGGTTCGACGGAATATTTCAAAAAATCTCGACATACGTTAGATGCATTAAAATATCGCTTTCCAAATCCTGTTATCAATGTATATCTATGTATATTTTTTATACATAAACACACATGTTTGTATCAAATTGATGACATTTCATGTCAAAGGTAATGTTATCAAGAAAACTGCATTTAATCGGGATTTTTTTTTCGGCGAGCACAGAATTAAATCTTTCAAACGCTTTAATTTGAAGTTTTTATGGTATTGAAGTTTGGAAAAGTGTTGAAAATATATGAGTCCATGAAAAAGTCTGTTCTGCTTTTCGATTGCACCAGTTACATTTTAAGGTATGGAAACTTGTTATTTAAAACAAATTATTTATTGAGGTTGTTATTAGTTTTTTTCACAAACTAGCATAGTTTTATCATATAACAGTTTGACATACATATCGAATATTCTTACCGTTTAAGTAAAAAAATACAAAAACTAATGCTATAAAATGTATTATAATATCTCTAATTTTGCTTATTCCTGAATGTTTATTATGTACGGTAGATATATTTATTTTAATTTCTTTAAAGGAAAAATATCTATGCGCACATCCATCAAAATAGCTTCGACGTCAATGAATTAACATTGTCGGTATTACATGTATCATATACGAGTTTTTTCATAAAAGAAGGACCAGGTTTTTGAATGGTTAGTTACATTGGTATGAAACATCTGGAGCGTACATTCTTCAACAGCAAAGTGAATATTTTGCACAAAATTAAAGATAGAATATTGTTGCAGAATGTCTAAACAAATTTGATAAACGGGAGAGTAATAACGTTACGTTCTTAATCAATTTACGTTGTAGAAAAAAGCTCGGGCGTAACAAGTCAATAGAAAGAATTTAGAAACGGGGACATTTCCCTCTTGTAATAAGGTTGATAAAAAGGACAACATACCTGCCCAATCCCTTTTGTATAATAGATTAAAAAAAATATGTATAAATAACTAAACATACCTGCTAGCGCAAGGTCCATCGGCTCCGTCGACGCTGTGGGGACATGCCCGTAGGGCGAGTGGTCACCGGAAGAGGAAGGGGACATGCTGGGGACGGACCCGGTACTTCCGGCGGGGCTTATAGGCTGTTTTATATAGCGTTGTGAGGACCAGGAGGTAGGTTGGAGGACTCCCTGCATAGAGTGGTCACGTTCGTACATAGCGTTGGTCAAATTGGCCGTAGCTGTATAGTCCGTTCCGTCCATTCCGGCCATCGCACAACTCGGCCCGTATCGGCCGCTCACGTTCACCGCCATGTTGACGTTGAAACCGCCACAATTAACGTTGGATGCCATACTATGTTGGGGTAGCGAAGGGTAGCTAGCATGATGTTGTAGACTTCCGCCATTTTGTGGACTCATCATGCCGGTCGTGTCATAGTTCTGTGACGACGCGCCGACGGAACATGTCTGCATCGCCGCCATCGACGCCATATTGGCATTTTGATGAAAAATGTCATAATGTGTGCCCATAATTGCAGGATTGCCTCCCATACTATTAACTCCTAGCATTCCGAAAGGTTTCAGCGCCTGACACTTTCTTCGGAATCCTCTTGGGCGTCTCCTAAATGATCCTTCCTCGAACATGAACTCTGCTGCCGGATCGATGGTCCAGTAATGTCCTTTCCCCGGCCTGCCGAGACCTTTAGGGAGCTTGATAAAACATTCATTTAGAGATAAGTTGTGACGGACGGAGTTCTTCCATCCTTGATATGCACCACGGAAAAACGGAAACCTCTGTTGTAAGAACTGATAAATTTCACTGAGCGTACAACGTTTGTTTGGCGACGCCTGTACGGCCATGACGATGAGTGCGATATAAGAATATGGCGGTTTTTCCTGCCGCCTAACTCCGACGCCTGCTTTCTTCACACCTTTCTGTGTAGACGAAGGTGAGTCGGGACTCATCGACGCTGTCGTCGTTGTCGGTATTTCGTCGGATTCGTCGTCCGAATCGTTTTCCTCGATGACCGAACATGGCTCCTTCTTGGGGACGAAACCTTCCTCCTGACAGTGAAGAACTCCTCTAAGTTCGGTAATATCCTTCACGTCTACGGGATCCATGTTTATTATTTTGTATACGACTTGTGTAAACTTTCCAGTAAAACGCGAGAGAGCAATGAAGATCCCCCAGCTCTCTCCGGTACAACTGTTGAAATTACTTCAGAACCAAAATGTCATCTTCATACCAAACACGAGATATAACATGAAATATTACTGGTTTACTTAGATATGCGGGGTGTATAGCCTCGCAGCCTCGTTTATGAGATAATCCTATCTACATCAGATGGGTGTCAGATAGTAAGACGGAGGGCCTGATAGCTCTATCACATGTATGCACACCGTTCGTTTGATTAAACGTGACACGCATTTCGCATTTCATGCATAATATACCGGGAAATTAGCGCAGCAAATTGCTTAGTGGTGGTGGGTTGGGTAGGAGCGATCTGATTGGACGAGCGCTGCCGGCATGGGAGGCGCTAATCAATGGCATTATCACAGATAACGGTTAAGACTTTCTCTCCCTCAGCAGCTAGGATAGGAAATTGGACCCCCTTCTCTCAGTGGCCAGGGGTCATCAGGTTGGCGGGTTCTCGTGGCTATATGTCACGTGGAGGGAACAATTTATCTGGAGAAGTTTATGTTCTGAATTATAAAGTATTTATTATAATAGTTAATAATGGAAGTTTAACTTTATCATAGTTTTGTAATATTGAGAAAAAATTAACATGAAAATATCAACAGATTGAGTGTTTGCAGTCGGAAATAACATGTCAGAATTAGTGTTTTATTTACTTTCTTTTAAAAGGAATGGTTATTACGATAATGCGTGCATTCGGAACATGGTTATGAATTTATTAAATATGTAAACTCATTTAGATACCTATTATGTAAGTCGTTAGTAATAAAAACAACCAACGGGTAAACAATATCGTATATCCTTCTGAAAGTGAAAATATTCAGAAAATAATTCATACTTTATATTAAAATTAATCAGAAATAAGTTATTTCAATAACATAAGCAAAAACATCTGATAGACCCGGAGGAACGTAAACACTTCCCTGTTCTTTTGTTCACGCATTTCTGTAAACAACTGCTGTTTATCCTTCAAATACATTTTTAAATTGAAAGTTGAATTACACAATTCGAAGCTCGATTTATTTTTCAATTACAATAAGACATCACTCTGAATATGATTGATAAAAATCTAATAATTTCGGCTGAAGTTTTGAATAAACTTTCCCCTTTAGTGTTTATCTTACAGCTTTTGTTTATAAACAGTAGTTATAATGCCTGCACCAGCGAATAGAATATTTAGTATATATCTATAAGTTGTCAAACTTTTGAAACAGAAAAAGAATAAACATTTCAGTCATACCGCTAACTAAAAAATGAAATGAATTAAGCAAAAAAAAATAATCAAGAAATAAATCAGATATTATTTTCTATTCTCGAATATTTTTTTCGAGATTGTTCTTCCAATCACAATTTTGTGAAGATTTGAATTCACAATAGAAAAAAAGTTATACAGTAATGTTTATTCATTATTTATTTATGCAAAGAATTATTACCGATAATTTGAATTTTCAGTTTCCCTTCTCGCGAGACAGCACGAGAATAAAATGTCTCGCGAAATTAAGATAATTTACAGTAGAGTATTTTTTGACACAATATTGACAACGGGATTAGTCGGTCGGTTTTCCAACTTATTAATTGACTTCTCCCGTAATACAGAGAAATATGATAATACACAATTGTAACATGATGGTAAGAAAATAATATGTTATTAATGTATAATTTACATTTAATAAAACTAAGTCATTTTTTCCAAAGGAAGTACATTTATAAACATCAAATGAGAAATATAGATAATACTAGTAACAAAGAATAGATTATTTTGACATGATTTTGGACACATATTTTAGAAAATAATCTCAAGGATACAATAAAACAAACAAAATATAAATGTTCATTATTTCTCATTATGTGTTGTTACAGTTATTACGCTACACTAATACTTTACCGCATATAATTTTAAAAAAATCCATATTTTACAACCAATAAAAATCAATATCATGTATATATTGACGCTACACAAATAGTTCAAACATTTAGAAATGAAAAAAAATAATCCCGTTTGTTTTCTAAGTTAATTTTTCTACAGCGTAGAATAAACAAAGACAAGTGGTTTTTTTAAGGTCGTTCGGCAATAGGCTAACACGACAAGGAGTATCAAGGAGTATCAAGTTTAGCCGAGGTTCCGACCCAGTTTTTAACCTCAGGAAAATATGTTCTCACCACATACATCTGCTGCAAGCATGGAAAATAACAAGGAAGCTAGTTTTCTAAAAGTGAGAGCCGAAGCAGGCCTTTCGAGGTTTTTCATTTAAAGAATGAGATTTATTTATTTGGTGCTATGAGGGATACGCCGTGTCTTGACCGTTCAGGTCTCCGACCGCCTTTTTACAACCCCTACCCCCGTTCCCTTCCTGTGGGGTTTGGCAGCGTCTCCGGAGATCCCCAGTATTATAGATCGTTACAGCTATTTACCATCAATCAATACCTCTCTCAAGTTCAAAGACATTTAACTGCCTCCATTTCTATCTTTTTCTCTCTATGAATTTGATCATAATCTTTAAATCCTTAGCTTTTAAATACTCATATATCTGTGGCTGCTCTGCAAGAGCGGATAAAACCCCCATCAAAGCCGGGCTCCGTGTGTGGCGAGCGGGGGGACCGAGTTTTTGGGGGTCTGGGCTTTGTATGTGTCAAGTAAACTTCGTCTCTACAATCTCTTGACGATTTCACGCAGGGGTCTTTATGATAACCTCTGACCTTTAAATTGGCGTTTGATTGGCTGATTACGAGCATCTCTGAGATAGGTGTGACCAATTTGTCGGACTGATGCTAGATCTACTGCAAAAAACCTTACTAAATAGGTATGATCGCATTTTCTTTTGTGAAATCGTTCCGTCTGTTCCGGCGCTTGAGGTACTGCATGGGATAAAAACATGGGGCAAGGCAGATAAGATAAATTGGCAAGTAACTTTCGGAACATTATCGCCATTTATCTTAATGTGCGTGAATGCGAGAGTCCTGTGGTTTGGATCCTACGTCTAACACACGTAAAACCCCGAGCTGTCTTAGTTAAGTCTTCACAGCACGTGCCCTCGTTCTCAGAGTAATTACGAGACATGACGTACTCAATTGGTTATCAATCTTGTCTTGTAGAGGTGATAACATTTATGTCGAATTAATGAATTTGTTTCAAATTACACGATAAAATTGCACTCAAGCAAAGCATAAAGGTAAGATAAAAGCCAATACCTCACCCAATGTTTGAGTCAAACTAGTGCGGTGGGTTGTTGCTGATGTTGTTATTGTTGGCCTTTTCGTCCTGCTCGTCGTCCTCATCTCGTCCTGCTGGTTTTCCTCATCTCGTCCTTTTCCTCGTCCTCATCGCCCCCTTGTCGTCGTCCTCCTCCTCCTTGTCCTCGTCCTTCTCCTCCTTTTCCTCCCCCTCCTCCTCCTTCGCCTCCTCCTCCGCCGCCGCTGACGACGACGACAACGTCTCATTTTCAGTTTGGTCGAGCGTCTGCACTGAAATGTTTTCTTGAATTTTCATTCGAGAGAAAAATAACAATTTATTACACAACGACTCTCTGTAAAAGTAAAAATGCATAAGTAAAGATGACATATAACATCATTAAAATTAACGATATCGTCGTTGCGATGGTAAATAGGTTTTTAAAAAGTCTATTAATACAATATTTAGTCAGATTTTCTTACTTTGCATTAATGTATGGATTTTTAAACTACTAGGATTTGCTGTATTTTCGCACGTAACCCATTAATTATACACAATGTTTTTACTTAGCCAGAATCATTCCGAGAAGAAAATTTGATAGTGTTATGATATTTAATTTATCGTTAAGATGTTACAGATATCTGTAATAAAACATTAATCGTCTTTTAGCAGGTGTTCTCGATAAAACGCAGCAAAGACCTTGAACACAACCACACTCTATGCGCATGCTCGACTCTGGAGCCCGGCAGCCATATTTCTCTTGGATCTGTGGAAAGATGGAAATTATCAGGAATTACCGCGATCACGGCCCGATAGCGATGACAAACGGCTCTACAGTATCGGGTTCCCTATCGACATTCCGACAAACACCACAACTCACCAATTTGTTCCTCGCCGTCATGCAGGCGCGGAAAGTACAGATGTCAGAAAAAAGAGTGAGAATTAATAAAATTACATATCAGGGATTTTGTTTATTTATATCCATGGAGATAACAAAGCGGAAAATTGTAAACATTGATTTCGATAAATCTTCACGCTTGACGTTTTTTTTACATTTTTTTTTTTATTAAACCTGCATTTTATGGGGAAATACTGATTTCTTGTACAATTTGTACTTATATAAACACAGTATAGTCCCTTTGTAATGTAATTGCTATCTATGTTTACCTTTATATAGTCCCAGGTAGGGTATTATATTGTTATGTATTGATACTTGATTAGTCCACGTGCTATATATTGTATACCTGTATAAAACCTTTGTGGTGTAAATGTTATTCATGTATATCTCTATAGACACTACGTGATAAAGTAGTTATTTTTGTATATACATGTGAAATCCCTGAGATGTTATTGATTTTATTGATCCCTGTTCATTATTGCTTGTTTGTCAATCCAAAGAAAAAAAAGTACACTTAATTTCCATTTCTGTGATAGTAACCTCCCTGCTTCCCAACCTTCGGTGTCGCAGTTGATTCGATATTCAAGAGCTTCTTCCTAATAACACGACTTCCATGATGGATGTGGACGACAAAATGGACAACACAACACAAGGTTCCCAAAGATACAGGTTGATGAAGACAGTGGACAAACTTCATGGTCATCAGTCATGATCTCATTGCAATATGTTATGATTTTGTGTGAAATTAAAGTCGATTTTGGTTAAGCTCATTAGTGGGCCTCGCTCACTTTGTTATCACTGCACCAGTTCTCGCCATGAGGACATGCCATTAATAGGGTTTTTACCTAGATTTACATTGCGGGTGATTTCGATGAGGCAGCAAACGCTTACTTTTCCGGAGCATCTGGTCTTCTACTCCTTGTTCATTTTACCTATCTTATCAATTTTTGAGTTCAATTAACGGTTGTGATGACACGTAAATGTTCTCTTTTCTTTTTGCTTTTCGCAAAATGAGCTTCTCTATTTATTCTCGAACACGTGAACACAGTTGAATTTGCGGTGGATGCTGGACGAAAATTTACGCAACAGTACATACATATATTGCACAAAATAAAAGTAATCTATTGTTATGATACATTTGAAATACTGAATGACTGCCATATAATTGAAATTAAATGGTAAATACTATAGTAGCAAACATCCTTAACTGTATCACGTATAAGTAAAATCTCAATAAAATTCCACTCATGTCATTGGCTGCTTCGATTACAGCCAACATCTTTCAATGTCCACCTTTTTTCTAAAGTCATTCTTCGATATTTGGGCACGTTTTTACAACGCTGTCGTCGTCAACCTCCTCCTCCTCGTTCTCCTCCTCGTCCTCGTCCCCTCCCTCCTCGTCCCCTCCCTCCTCGTCCTCCCATCTCCTCCTCTCCCTTCCTCTCTCCTCCTCCTCCTCCTCCTCCTCCTCCTCCTCCTCCTCCTCTTTCTCCTCTTTGTTGCACATTAATGTTTCAAGTGTAATATTGAATGTAGAAGATAAGGTTTTGTGAAATCAGCTTTCTATATTCGTTTTTATTTAATACTATTTAAAGTAAATACCTAAAATAGTATTCGTGCGTTATCTATATCTTATTCAATCATTTTTGTCATATTGATTTTTTTGTGATGATTAAGGATGTCAAGACTTTGTTGATATATATGAGTTATTTCTAACACTTCTTCATCTGCGTTTTGTACTTAAGAATGTTGTACTTAATGTGGAATTAGAAAAAATAACTGATTCTCCTAGATAACGGACTTGTAAAATGTATATCCGGGGTGTTTTTCCGAAAAGATAGGAAAACACTTCTTTTTTAGATGTAAAAATGCACAAATGAGAAAAGTTATTCTCAGAATGACGAACGATTTTACAATATTTAGCTGGTTTTTGGTTTGGTTTGTTAATGTTTTACGTCATATTACCAGCTATGGTCTTTTCAGGACAAACCATGTTTTTGTGGTGGAGGAAAGCCGGAGTTCCCTGAGAAAAAACCCACTAACCTACGGTGAGTACCTGGCGATTGACCCACGTAAGCCTCGAACCCGCGACCCAGTGGTGGAGGGCTCATGGTAACAGAATGTCAGACGTCTTCTTAACCACTTGGCCATCGCGGCCAATATTTCGCATTTTGTCCACAGAGATAATACTTTATAAAATGAAATGTTCGTTGTAAATAAATATCCGTGGTTTTCGTGGCGGCTACGGAACCACGAAAATAAATACAACGATTTTTTATTGATATACTTGACTACTCTTTGCTTATATGGGAAATCCACGAAAGTTTGTACCACGAAAGGATCTAAATGGCTTCAAGCCACGAAAGAAACTACCCACGAATATTTCATGTAATACAGTATCGAACTTAAGCACTTTGCAAACCGTCTTCCTCAGTACATAAGATTTAGGTTTGTATGATAATTACTGAGGTAGCACTATAAAGTCGGCATCATCTCCGCGCTATCACAAGGAGACAAACACGAACATATCGCAGCCTCCCAAAATACACACACATACACTACACGCATGCATCTTGCACACAGGGGAGGCCGTCCTTAAATGACCTTAGCTGTTATTAGGACGTTAATCAAAATAAAACATGTTGTTTTTTTGATAATTTCTAGGAACACAAAGTATGGAATAACATATTTAAGATCAAGTATATCAATACAGAATGATAACACTAGGCAAACATTTTAACTGTAACATATTATCGGGACTTAAAGTATCAAGTGATTCTAAAGTTAAACAATATATTAATCCATGTATATTGTTTTAAATGTAAAATATATTTTCTGTGTGTCTTTAATTTATCGTTAATTGCCTTCAAGTTACTACATTATTAAAAGGAATCTTTAATATTGGATTGAATTGAAGGATATTCAAATATATCAGAATATAAAATTCGGTTACGAAGACAAATAATACATACTACGGTCTAAGGAATTCAGATAACAGTTATACAGACTAAAGACTACAGAATACAGTTATACAGACTAGAGACTAAAGAATACAGTTATAGAGACTAAAGAATACAGAATACGTTATAAAGACTAAAGAATACAGAATACAGTTATAGAGACTAAAGACTACAGAATACAGTTATACAGCCTAGAGACTAAAGAATACAGTTATAAAGACTAAAGAATACAGAATACAGTTATAGAGACTAAAGACTACAGAATACAGTTATACAGACTAGAGAATACAGAATACAGTTATAAGGACTAAAGAATACATAATATAGTTATAAAGACTAGAGAATACAGAATATGGTTATAAGGACTGAAGAATTCAGAATATGGTTATAAAGACTAAAGAAAACAGAATACAGTTATAAGGACTAGAGAATACAGAATACAGGTATAAGGACTAAAGAATACAGAATACAGTTATAAAGACTGAAGAAAACAAAAGACAGTTATAAAGACTAAAGAATACAGAATATAGTTATAAAGACTAGAGAATACAGAATATGGTTATAAAGACTAAATCATACTGAATATAATTAATAGGACTATAGAATACAGAATACAGTTATAAAGACTAAATTATTCAGAATACAGTTATAAAGACTAAAGAATACAGATTATGGTTATAAAGACTAAATAATACAGAATATGGTTATTAGGACTAAAGAATACAGAATACAGCTATAAAGACTAAACAATAGAGAATACAGTTTAAAAGACTAAAGAATACAACATAAAGTTAAATAGACTGAAGAATACAGAATACGGTTATAAAGACTAAAGAATACAGAATACATTTATAAAGATAAAGAAAACAGAATACATTTATAAAGATTAAAGAATACAAAATACAGGTATAAAGACTATAGAATACAGAATACAGTTTAAAAGACTAAAAATACCGAATACAGTTAAATAGACTAAAGAATACAGAATACAGTTTAAAAGACTAAAGAATACAGAATACAGTTTAAAAGACTAAATAATACAGAATACAGTTATAAAGACTAAATAATGCAGAATACAGTTATAACGACAAAAGAATACAGAATACATGTATAAAGACTAAACTATACATAATACAGTTATAAAGACTGAAGAATACAGAATACAGTAATACAGACTAAAGAATACAGTATACAGTTATAAAGATTAAGGAACATAGAATATGGTTATAAAGATTAAAGAATACATAATACAGTTATAAAGACTAAATTATACATATTACAGTTATACAGACTGATGAATAAAGAAATCAGTTATAAAGACTAAAGTATATAGATTATGGTTATAAAGACTTAATACTACAGAATATGGTTATTGGGACTAAAGAATACAGAATACTGCTATAAAGACTAAAGAATAGAGAATACAGTTTAAAAGACTAAAGAATACAGAATAAAGTTAAATAGAGTATCGAATACATAATACAGTTAAAACGACTAAATAATACAGAATATGGTTATAAAGACTAAAGAATACAGAATACATTTATCAAGAATAAAGAATACAGAATACAGTTAAATAGACTAAAGATTACAGAATACAGTTTAAAAGACTGAAAAATACAAAATACAGTTTAAAAAGACTAAAGAATAAAGAATACAGTTAAATAGACTAAAGAATACAGAATACAGTTTAAAAGACTAAAGATGGTTACAAAGAATACAGATTATGGTTATAAAGACTAAATAATACAGAATATGGTTATTAGGACTTAAGAATACAGAATACTGCTATAAAGACTAAAGAATAGAGAATACAGTTTAAAAGACTAAAGAATACAGAAAAAAGTTAAATAGAGTATAGAATACATAATACAGTTAAAAAGACTAAATAATACAGAATATGGTTAAAAAGAATAAAGAATACAGAATACAGTTATAAAGACTAAACATACCGAATACAGTTATAAAGAATAAAGAATACAGAATACAGTTTAAAAGACTAAACAATACTGAATACAGTTTGAAAGACTAAATAATACAGAATACAGTTATAAAGACTAAATAATGCAGAATACAGTTATAACGACAAAAGAATACAGAATACATGTATAAAGACTAAATTATACATAATACAGTTATAAAGACTAAATAATACAGAATACAGTTATAAAGACTAAATAATGCAGAATACAGTTATAACGACAAAAGAATACAGAATACATGTATAAAGACTAAATTATACAGAATACAGTTATACAGACTGATGAATACAGTATACAGTTATTAAGATTAAGGAATATAGAATATGGTTAGAAAGACTAAAGAATACAGAATACAGTAATAAAGACTAAATTATACATATTACAGTTAAACAGACTGATGAATACAGAAATCAGTTATAAAGACTAAAGAATACAGATTATGGTTATAAAGACTAAATAATACAGAATATGGTTATTAGGACTTAAGAATACAGAATACTGCTATAAAGACTAAAGAATAGAAAATACAGTTTAAAAGACTAAAGAATACAGAATAAAGTTAAATAGAGTATAGAATACATAATACAGTTAAACGACTAAATAATACAGAATATGGTTATAAAGACTAAAGAATACAGAATACATTTATAAAGAATAAAGAATACAGAATACAGTTAAATAGACTAAAAAATACAGAATACAGTTTAAAAGAATAAAGAATACAGAATACAGTTTAAAAAGACTAAAGAATACAGAATACAGTTAAATAGACTAAAGAATACAGAATACAGTTTAAAAGACTAAAGAATCCAAATACAGTTTAAAAGACTAAATAATACAGAATACAGTTACAGTTTAAAGACTAAATAATGCAGAATACAGTTATAACGATAAAAGAATACAGAATACATTTATAAAGACAAAATTATACATAATACAGTTATAAAGACTGAAGAATACAGAATACAGTAATACAGACTAAAGAATACAGTATACAGTTATAAAGATTAAGGAATATAGAATATGGTTATAAAGACTAAATTATACATAATACAGTTATAAAGACTAAATAATACATAATACAGTTATACAGACTGATGAATACAGTATACAGTTATAAAGATTAAGGAATATAGAATATGGTTATAAAGACTAAAGAATACAGAATACGGTAATAAAGACTAAATTATACATATGGCAGTTATAAAGACTAAATAATACAGAATACAGTTATACAGACTGATGAATACAGAATACAGTTATTAAGACTAAAGAATAGAAAAAACAGTTTAAAAGACTAAAGAATACAGAATAAAGTTAAATAGAGCATAGAATACATAATACAGTTAAAAAGACTAAATAATACAGAATATGGTTATAAAGACTAAAGAATACAGAATACATTTATAAAGAATAAAGAATACAGAATACAGTTATAAAGACTATAGAATACAGAATACAGTTATAAAGACTAAACATACCGAATACAGTTATAAAGAATAAAGAATACAGAATATTGTTAAATAGACTAAAGAATACAGAATACAGTTTAAAAGACTAAGAATACAGAATACAGTTTAAAAAGACTAAAGAATACAGAAAACAGTTAAATAGAGTAAAGAATACAGAATACAGTTTAAAAGACTAAACAATACAGAATACAGTTTAAAAGACTAAACAATACAGAATACAGTTTAAAAGACTAAACAATACTGAATACAGTTTAAAAGACTAAACAATACATAATACAGTTTAAAAGACTAAACAATACTGAATACAGTTTAAAAGACTAAAAAATACAGAATACAGTTTAAAAGACTAAACAATACTGAATACAGTTTAAAAGACTAAAAAATACAGAATACAGTTTAAAAGACTAAACAATACTGAATACAGTTTAAAAGACTAAAGAATAAATAATACAGTTTAATAGACTAATGAACACAGAATACAGTTATAACGACAAAAGAATACAGAATACAGTTATAAAGACTAAACAATACAGAATACAGTTATAAAGACTGAAGAAAACAGATTGCAGTTATAAAGACTGAAGAAAACAAAATACAATTATAAAGATTAAAGAATACAGAATACAGTTATAAAGACTGAAGAATACAGAATACGGTTATAAAGACTGAAGAATATGGAATATGGTTATAAAGACTAAAAAATACAGAATACAGTTATAAAGACTGAAGAATACATAATACATTTATACAGACTTAAGAATACAGAATACAGTTCCAACGACTAAAGAATACAGTATACAGTTATAAAGATTAAGGAATATAGAATATGGTTATAAAGACTAAAGAATACAGATTGCAGTTTAAAAAACCACAGAATACAGAATACAGTTAAATAGACTAAAGAATACGGTTATAAAGACTAAAGAATATAGAATACAGTTATAACGACTAAAGAATACAGAATAAAGTTTTAAAGACTAAATAATACAGAATACAGTTATAAAGACTAAATAATACAGAATATGGTTATAAAGACTAAAGAATACAGAATACAGTTATAAAAAATAAAGATTGCAAAATACGATTATAAAGATTAAGGAATATAGAATATGGTATAAAAAACTAAAGCATACAGAGAACGGTTATAAGTACCAGAGAAAACATAATATGGTTATAAAAACTAAAGACTACTAGATACAGTTATAAAAACTAAAGACTACCAGATACAGTTATAAACCTAAAGACTACTAGATACAGTTATAAAAACTAAAGACTACCAGATACAGTTATAAACCTAAAGACTACTAGATACAGTTATAAAAACTAAAGACTACCAGATACAGTTATAAACCTAAAGACTACTAGATACAGTTATAAAAACTAAAGACTACCAGATACAGTTATAAACCTAAAGACTACTAGATACAGTTATAAACCTAAAGACTACTAGATACAGTTATAAAAACTAAAGACTACCAGATACAGTTATAAACCTAAAGACTACTAGATACAGTTATAAAAACTAAAGACTACCAGATACAGTTATAAACCTAAAGACTACTAGATACAGTTATAAAAACTAAAGACTACCAGATACAGTTATAAACCTAAAGACTACTAGATACAGTTATAAAAACTAAAGACTACTAGATACAGTTATAAAAACTAAAGACTACTAGATACAGTTATAAAAACTAAAGACTACTAGATACAGTTATAAAACTAAAGACTACAGAATACAGTTGTAAAATCTAAAGACTACTAGATACAGTTATAAAAACTAAAGACTACTAGATACAGTTAAAAACACTAAAGACTACTAGATACAGTTATAAAAACCAAAGACTACTAGATACAGTTATAAAAACTAAAGACTACTAGATACAGTTATAAACACTAAAGACTACTAGATACAGTTATAAAAACTAAAGACTACTAGATACAGTTATAAAACTAAAGACTACTAGATACAGTTATAAAACTAAAGACTTCTAGATACAGTTATAAAACTAAACACAACTAGATAAAGTTATAAAAACTAAAGACTACTAGATACAGTTATAAACACTAAAGACTACTAGATACAGTTATAAAAACTAAAGACTACAGAATACAGTTGTAAAATCTAAAGACTACTAGATACAATATGGTTATAAAGACTAAAGAATACAGAATACAGTTATAAAGACTAAAGACTACTAGATACAGTTATAAAACTAAAGACTACAGAATACAGTTGTAAAAGATTAAGGAATATAGAATATGGTATAAAAACTAAAGCATACAGAGAACGGTTATAAATACAAGAGAAAACATAATATGGTTATAAAAACTAAAGAGTACTAGATACAGTTATAAAAACTAAAGACTACTAGATACAGTTATAAAACCTAAAGACTACTAGATGCAGTTATAAAAACTAAAGACCACTAGATACAGTTATAAACCTAAAGACTATAGAATACAGTTGTAAAATCTAAAGACTACTAGATGCAGTTATAAAAACTAAAGACCACTAGATACAGTTATAAAACTAAAGACTATAGAATACAGTTGTAAAATCTAAAGACTACTAGATGCAGTTATAAAAACTAAAGACCACTAGATACAGTTATAAAACTAAAGACTATAGAATACAGTTGTAAAATCTAAAGACTACTAGATGCAGTTATAAAAACTAAAGACCACTAGATACAGTTATAAAACTAAAGACTATAGAATACAGTTGTAAAATCTAAAGACTACTAGATGCAGTTATAAAAACTAAAGACCACTAGATACAGTTATAAAACTAAAGACTATAGAATACAGTTGTAAAATCTAAAGACTACTAGATGCAGTACATAGATAACCTACGGTAACATATATTGACAATGATGAAGTATACCGGCTCTTACTGTGGGAAATCATTACTGCCCTGTTAGGACGCTAATACCCGTTAACGAATTTAAACGTCCAGCTAACTATCTAATTCATCAAATCTCAACATCCACTGGATTTCATTTCATCTTCAAAGGAGGATGTGATTTTAACGACATTTTAGGTTGGGCGGTCCATTCGATCGGAATCCCTCATACTAATGTCTGCCATATACTCCAGCTCATATTTTGATGAGTTTCAGGACAAATAAACAAAGTGTTCGGCATGGCGACTGAAACATACGACCTGTTGTTAATTTCGTGCCAGCTGTCCGGGTGATACATTGCACGGGCAGGGAACACACAAATTACACGTCCAGGTTCTCGTCCATTGCTAGCGTCCAACGTCACCCTGCACCGGCGTTGACGGACATGTTAATTAACCTTTAAGCACCAGCCTCCTTTTTTCTTAAACATATGTAGACTTTCATAGACTGAATAGAAAAATAACTTTGTATTCGATATAATTGATATATAGAGTACAGCAGAGGTAGAGGTAACTTGACTGTTCTCTGTTATATATCATATCCAAATATAAACTCTGAATTCAATTTACGCATTACATAGAGAATGATACATGCCTTTTCTAGATATTGGTCGAGGGTTGATACTGGGTGTGATATTGAAAAAGGCGTGTTTTATTCTGTGTATTACATACTTACTAATAAAAGCTACTATCTTATTATCTTTTTTTCTTTCAAAATATTGGAAAACGAAAAATGTCCAAAATGGGTGTGATACAGGTTTTGCGGGCTGATACGGGTTTTGGGGTGTGATACGGCGGGGGCTGATACGGGTTTTGAAGTGTGATACGGCAAGGGCTGATATGGGTTAGAGCAATTGTGTCGTATCGCATATACAAAAACCCATATTTATTAGTAAGTATGTAATAAAGAATAAGATACATCGCTGTTTTGAGAGAATCTACGTTGAACATATTAAAATATTTGTATTGTAATTAATAATTATCCAATGAATATCGACAATTTAAGATTTAACTGTACTGTCTGATTTGTTGTTCTTTTCATTCGTTTTGTTTTTGAATTCATTTTAACTTAATTGCATTCTGCATTCAAACGATGTTATATGATACGGATCGAACTGCAAATTAACCCCAAACCAACAAACGTATATGATACATATGTAAGCATACTATTGATACTTAAGCAAGCCGGTATTCCTCGGTCTAGAAGATTGTTTTAAAAAAGATATCCAAATCGAACATTTGTAGGTTCATTAGATGAAAGATACATTTGATATATACATGTACATGTTTTTATGATTATTTTTACACATTATAATTTGATTCCATAATAACAATACGTTTTATTTTAATAATGAATTTTCACATTGTAGAACTGTTACTTTAAAATGTAACAATGACATTTCCATTCATTTTGGTTTTTAAAAAATGTCAAGATGGAACTACATTTTCCATTATTCTGCCAATTCTGATTATTTAATTCCTATCACAAGAATACAAAAACACTCAGATATAGAGGGTCTCATCCATGACAATAGTGTAGCCACTGATGACAAATTAAACGTCAGCAGATGTGATATAAGAAATTCATATTTGGTAATTTATCTGTATCTGATTCTTATACTATAGATGAAGTTCCAAGAATGGTAGGAAATATATTTTTTAGACCAATTTTGATTTAAATTCATCCTACTTTCCCCCTAGCATCACCGATGAGTTCTAGAAAGACGAAACAGCTCTAATGATGTCCTTCAATTTGGCATATTTGTACAGTATCATTTACCAAATTTTGTAAGTATAGTCACATATTTGTGTCTTACGTTCATATATGAGACGATAATTATTTGATTTTATGGACATTCTCTGACAAGGGCAATGTAACAGATGTTTTAGTTGTAAGAACTTAAGCAAATGTACATTTTTAGGAAGCATCTATAATCGTCATGACGTTTTGATTTGCTTCCCCCATTACAATTATTGTTTATCATGTTCTTCTCTGAGCGATACATTTTCTTCTTAGAGTGCCCCATAGCATGACCACTCTACAAATCTGACAACACATTATGTATTTAATAATGTAGTAATCGTGTACCACACTTGAACAATGTATTTCGTCATATTCATGATATGTAAAACCAAAACGACAATTACATTTGATTACACTGGCTAACGCTTTCATATTTAAAATATATTTTAAGTCTCCCAATATTGATTAATACCTGTTTTAATTTCTACAACAGCAATTGTGTACATTTTACCTATCGTAATCTTTTTTTACTAATGTGTACATATGATGATCATATCATCATTTGAGAAATTCGAACCAGAGGTGGGGCATGATTTTAGATTTAAACTATGTTTCCAGTCCTGATAAAGTATAACTGCATGTGCCGCTTGTTAAGATGTAAAATTGAAGACAAAAACATCATTTGATTTAATACATGAACATTTTAAATTTCAACATTAATGTTATCATGAGAAATTCTGTTAACCACATTACCTCAATAATAATCTTTCACCGACGTGATAGAATATAATTTGCTATGCTATAAGATTATTTCATTATATTACATTGAAGCTACTAACTTTAAGACTTTTGTGTCTGAAACACCTAATGTTGGCGGTCCGTTATCAGCTTCGATCAAATCAAATTAAACAGTAGGGACTGACTTATGCTCCTGGATTTGAGATGTCGTAACGAGTGCTACGTGTGGTTCAGAAGATGCCTACACATCTAGAGCAAATGAAGTTGCCTCCACGGTTTTAAAAGCTTATGATGTTTTCAGATCCTGTTGTTATCTTTCCGTGTCGCCGAAATTATTCCTATTTCGGCCTTCTGATTCTGATTCATTATTTCCTTGTGTTTTCCAACAAGTAGGAGAGTAGACATTAATTTACAAAACAATACAATGACATCCAGAATATAACACATTTACATTTTGATCTTTCTTCATATTATAATGATATATATAATATTCTAATTCAACACACGTCATAACAATACAACATATTACTTGTGAGTTGACGTTGCATTGTATTTTGTCCTTGGATTATTGTATTGTGATATATATTGTAATTGTGTGTTGACGCTATGGTATGTATTTTGTTCTTCTGTTTTAACGCGGCAATATAATTTTTCTGTCGTGTTGACGCTGTTGTCTATTTGTCCTTGTGTGATGACAGTTTTAACTTTGTCTTTATTTAATGAATTTTTTCCTTTATCAATGTTAGAAGAAACGAACGAAGGCAGTTTATCCATACACGAAAACTGAAGTACGTAAAATCCCCATTTAACACTAGTAATTCCCCCCCGTAAATCTTTCATAACTTATGATATCAAAATGAGATTTAATTTATGGCTGACATTTTGCTTAATATTGACATTATGAAAGTTGTGTCTTTGATAAACAAAATAAAAAAAATATTTTTGGTATGAGTTGACTTTAAGTATGCATTCACTAGAAATACGACCTCGATGTAGAAAGCCAAACAAAATATTAAACGTTTACTGCAGCGTAAAGTTATTAACAACGATAAACAGATTCGGGTGTATCTAAATTCTATTTCTATTTTTTAAATTAAGGCAGATGATGATATCAAATTAATTATCTAACTAAAAATAATATACTGATAACCAACATTTTAAATTTGATTCGAAACAAAAAAGGTTTTTTTGTAATGAAGGATAATTATTGATGATTATGAAAAAAATCATTGTGATGAAATTTGACTCATATTCCTTATATTTAACAGTACATTGTAGATAATGAAAACATTGATTAATTCCTAACAATAATTTGATTACGGGACAAAGAATTTACATTTAAAATTGAGTCCTACTTTTCTCATTCACCCCTGAAGACACTTTTGAACTCTTACAATTCAAAGGTTGGAATAATCCATTATGAAATTTCAGGGGTGAATGAGTTACTTTACAAGGTGGTAGACTCTGCTGGAGGATGTTTTAGCTCCCAAAGTATGCCGTAACCATGATGGCCACAGTTATCTCTTTTGATTAGTGGCAAGGTTAATGATATACACCCTTTTCTAATGATTTACTTTGAAATTAACTTGTAATCCTCGTAGTTTTGAAATTCATAAATAAAGGTGTTTTACGCAACCGCCCCTCTGATTGTCCAGTAGTTTAGACAATTTAGGTTTCCATCTGTTGACCCCTAGGCCATCACTGACAAGTCCTAAAAGTACAAAACAGCTTTATGATGCAGTGTTATTAATATTTTGATTATAGGGCTCTCACAATATATCGGAAAACAGGTATATCGCAATAGGCGGGTATATCGTATTATATCACAAAACAGAGATAAAATATTGCTGTATCGCAATAAAAAAATTAAAAGCTTATTTTGATGTATCTCATTCTGCTTGGTAATTGAACTTTGCCAATTACTACAAATTCTAACCGATATACCAATACGCATAAAACAGGCTTTTAATAGTGGTGGGAATTAGTACAAATTTTGTAGTCGATGGTTGGTTTGACAACAAACTTAAATCTATGTGATCCATATTATATATGATTAAGTTTGATAACATTCTGACAAAAACTTATAATAAAATCGAGCACATCTTTCCTATGACAATATTTCGGGATACGAATCGCAATATTTTCACTCTGTATTACAATACATCGTGATACACTCTTGGCGCACTGTGACACCTCTAATATTGGCATATTGTATATATAACCAAATTTTAAAGGTTCATCACATGTATGTGTGTGTTACGTTCATCTCTTGTCTTTTTTTTAGCTTTGTCACGTCTTACACTGTAAAATCATAATTTTTCGTGGGACATTAAATTTCGTTTATTTGGTGGATAACAAAAATTCACGAAATTAAATCCCCACGAAAACATAAATATGGTATGATATAGATAAGGGAAAATCAGAATCAGAAAAACAGAAATGTCCTTGAAACAGGCTAGTAAATGAAAAACTCGAAATTTTAATCCCCGCGAAAAAATGATTTTACAGTATAGCTCAATCACGTATTCATTCATATGTTCACCTTTTCTCAAACCTTAATGCATAATTTATTATAATAATTTCATGATGACTATTATTTTGAATCCAAGATATAGCTATATTTATTTAATTGTTTACATTTCAATAATGATATTTTTGCTTCTTAACACTCTATATTAATAAGTCAGTTGTAATTAATAAACATTTAGTATAATATTTCTTGCATCCTAATCAATTAAAAATTCATTATATTTTCTATGTTAAAGTAGATAAAATGTCACAATATGATCATGCCCGTAATTTTACCGATATATTTATCGATACATTTGAAAATGTGTTGCATAATCTTATTTTATACATTAAATAGTTTTTAATTGAATTTCGGAATCAAGTTTTAAGTGTTATACATGAAAAATTAAAAAAAAAGGCAAATCCAGAACTATGTCTGAAACAGTCATATTGCCGCCATGTTGGTTTATTATTGTTTGTAAATATCATTTCGCTCAATAAAATCAAATAATTTAGAATTAAAATACTTTTGATGTTTTTCCACTAATTCACGTTTTGTGCAGAAGTAATTTTATTTTTAATATGATTGCGTAGGTACCGGTATTTATAAATCATAGCTTGTCAAAACGTTGATTTCCTACGAATGATCAGATAAAGATAAGTAATATGTTTCGAATTACAATAGTTTATCTGTATTTTACCGAATAAATTGACACTATTCAATGCGAAATGAATGAAGCATGTTGGCAAACGTTGACGTCAAAATATTTATCCTTTAATGATAATTGGATATGAAATTGACATGTGCAGGAGCACGTTTGGTAAGTAAAGCTCGTGCATGCCCAACAGATCTGTGTTTGATCCTCGTTGACCGCTTGTGTATTCAGGGGTTCTTTAATATTATGGTTTGAACACGGGCTCAGAACAAATATTTAACTCGTGTCCAAACAAGCTACGGAGTCTGACGATGATTTTGTCTCCCCGTGAAAGACGAGAGGGCGACTTTTCTAAACACCATCCTCACTCGACACCGTGTAGCAAATAGTTGGATCTAATCGGACAAATAGTTAAACAAATAACCTCACTGTTTGTTTTTGGTACAGTTAATAAGATCGTGATGGATGTTATATAAACTTCGTGTTTCATTGAAAACAATCATTGCTACATTTAAAGGTTTGTTTGTTATCATATGTTTAACATACAATTTTTAAGTATGCGTTTATGATTAATAAGTTGTTTGTCAAGTTTAAGCAAATAATTACAGGAATATTAACACGTATCAAAATTTGTATGAGCTATATATACTATTAATAAAACATATTTTAATATATCAATATGCATGATGTTTCTTATGAAATAAGTATTACTACATTTAAATTTTTGTCTTAAAGTACATGGCAAACATTGATATACATTTTTAATTTCTACGTTGTTTGCGCTATTTTAAACAACATTCATTAATACGATTTACATTGACATTTTACATCAAGATGCATTTCAATTCTCATTGGTTGTTGAAAATTATCCGAAGAAATTATCGGTATTCCTATATATCATATATATGTTTTCAATCCCAGAGTAATAAATATTACTTTTTACATATTGTAATTATTCATGTTAATACCTTAATAATAATATATTAAAAATTTAATCAGTGCACATTAATTTATCAACCTCTCGACCAATCTTTCTTTATTTTCGTTTTTGTCTTGCATATGTACTACACGTTTATTGAAATATACATTTTATTTCGAGTATACATTGCGTTTGAGTATGTTGACCCCGTTCTATTCTCTTTCAAATTCAATGTTCAATGTTCTTTTTATTTCCAAAGTGTACAACTTATAGATACATGATATTTATAGAATCCATACATATACAATAAATACATGCTTGCCAGGGCGGCAGTTTGCATGTGTAAACAAATAACTGCATGACATGTATTTTGAATGAATGTACATCACAATGATATACTAGTTATAGAAATATTAATAAAAAAATAATGTATTGAAGGGGAAGTATTGTTGTTGGTTCATACATTCAAATTTGTTTTCAGATTCTCTCTCAACATAAATGCTTTGTGCAGAAACTTTCCATATTTGCATAACTCAGATGTATTGCTAGAGTTCATAAAACCGATGCATTTTACCATGCTGGGTTTTGACCAATACTATTTTTTCATGTGAATATGTCTAAATTGGGAGTGGGGTTTTGTGTGTTGATGCTATGCTACGAGTCCGAGTTCCAATATGATATATTTTGAGTTGTAATTGTGTCTAAGTGTATTGACATATTACTGCTTTTTATTTCGAATTCTCATCGTGCCTTTGTGTTTTGTCGGTGTGTTACTTTTTTCGACTCCCGAGTGTGGTTTTGGTATCACTTTCTATGTATTAATTTATAACTGATCAAGTTTAAACCACATAATTGTAAGTCAGTTAATGATAACAATAACAAGACATAGGTATATGTATACAATGCGAACCTGTAGCGTTTCCATAATCTATTAAGTATAATAAATATAATAGTTCCATAACATAAATATAATAGCTCCATAACATAAATATAATAGCTCCATAACATAAATGCTTGATGCAAACAGAAAGGGGCGTGGTGTGAAATACGTGTAAAATTACATGAATTAAAATTTGTTATGAGGACCAATAGAATATTAACACAAAATGAAAATATCAATGTATTTTGAAAATACACACTGCAGTGTTCGTGTCCAATACTGTATACCCAGTGAAACCTTCGCCCTTCGCCGGTAAAAAAACATATTCGCCCAGCTTTAATTTCGCCCTTAACATTTAATTACTAAAGTTATTATGCTATTTACTTATATTTGCTGTGATGATGAATTCGCCTGCATTACAGAGGGCAAAACAAATTTCGCGATTTATAGTAAAACATAGGGAAAATGGTTAATTACTAATTAATTATGAAGCAATAATGTTACTTACTGATATGTAACTTATAAAGAGATAGTTATATTGATCTTCTTAAGCTTGTACACATATGAGATTATTCAAAATGGTCATGCATAACTGTTATGCCTGTTCAGTTCATACCAAAAAACTGTGCCTCAAACTAGAAAAACGACAGTTTTGCTTTAGTCAAACCAACAACGTAATAATCTGTTAGATCGTTTCAACTATAAAAATATACAACTATCATACATAAAATAGGCAGTACACATGTTCTGATATCTGTCCGGGTATTAAGTGTAACTGGAGTGGTGGGAACGGAGAGAGCAAAACATACTCCCAATCTCGTGTATATATAACGGCGAGATAAGAACGAGATATTGTTTTAGGAGACCGATACCGAGGTATTTAACGATTCTTTACTTGATGACTTGTCGAAATAAGCATAATTTAAATTTGGGGTAAGTTTAAATGAGTTTTTGTTAGAAATGTAATTTCGAATTTAATTGAAAATAAGCAAACAATAATTTATGTTAATAACATAATTTATTGTTTGCTTATTTTCAAACAACTCCAAAATCTAAATATGGCAAAAGGATCATGAAATATAATGACATATCACTTGAAATGCAATGCATGGAACTGTATATACAAAGAAAATTGGTTTATTATAATCAATAGACAGTCATTCTGCGTTATTTGAAGACGGATTGAAATAACCATACGCGATATGCAGTATATAATGCATACTATTGAAATATATCCTTCGATTATTTCGATTCTGTATATATGATTTGTGTATCACGCAATGCTAATGTGTTTTGTAGTTTATTTACAGAAGATGCTTTTAGTTTTAAGATATGTTTTAATGGAGAAGGTGAACTAAGTTTTAATGTATGTCTTTATGTTGATACATTTAGTTGTAAGATATGTTTATATGTAGATACACGAAGTTGTAAGATATGTTTATATGGAGAAAATGAACTAAGTTTTTATATATGTTTATATGTAGATACTCGAAGTTGTACGATATGTTTATATGGAGAAAATGAACTAAGTTTTAATATATGTTTTTATGTAGATACACGAAGTTGCACGTTATGTTTATATGGAGAAGATGAACTAAGTTTTAATATATGTTTATATGTAGATACACTTAGTTGTAAGATATGTTTATATGGAGAAAATTAATTATGTTTGAAAATATGTTTGTATGAAGTTTTCAGATACGTAGATGCACTAAAGTGTATGAACTTTTGTTAGTGTACAATAAAATATGTTTAAATCAAATCAATGCATACATTTTCATTCACTATATTTGAAAGTAAGTAGATAGAGGAATAACTCATATTACTCAATTTTTAGATGAGTTTGCGACAGATTTTAACAAGTCGTTCAAAATTTTCCTGTGAAAACACGGGGATCTCAAAATATACTGGTTGTAATTAAGATGTCAGATGATAGGAATGACAGGCATTATATCGAGTTTAACACGAAATTAAATTACACAGACGAAAGCTAAAAATATTATTTCAAAACATTCATAAATTACATAGTATTTGTCACTTTGAAATGATACCAGCTGAAACTCCATACCTTGTTATTTCTTAGGTGAACTTTTACAAATCAGAAACATACGTTGATGATAATATACAAAATCAGAGTGAACTAAAATTGGATTTGTTTTGACAACAATACGAATGTGAACAAATAATGTTGAAACTTCTTCATCTAAAGAGTCAAAATTACAAGAATACAGTGAAATCTAACTCAATTGATATAAATGTGATTTATTTTGAAAACAAAATAAATGCAAACAAATGATGTTGAAGCTTTTTCATCGGTACGATAAACAATACAAAACATAGTGAAACTTAAATTCACCGAATTAAAATCAGATTAATTTTGAGAATAGTTTGAATTAAAACAGATTATGTTGGCATTTCTTCATTGATATGGTATTAATTACTAAATAAAAGTATTTTCATTGGCTTAAACATTTATGTTAGCAGCCCATAACATCAAAAATTGGCGTCGGCGTTTGTAACGTCGCTTTTGATTGGCTTATACAACGGCGTAATAATTTCTAAGAGAAAAGGGTCCCACAACAAAAGTGGATTTCCACAGGGATAGTGTATAGTAGATTAAATTATCAGGATTGACTTGAATCTATTTTTTTATGTTACGGAGCTATAACACAAAAACAAAGGGAGTGTACTCTAATAATAAACCGCTTCGCGGTTATTTAGAGTACACTCCGTTTTTTGTGTTATAGCTCCGCTCCATAACATGAAAAAATATTCAAGTTAATCCTTAAATAATGTGAAATTAATTTCATCGAAATAAAACTAGATTTGTTAGTATAACAATGCGATTTAAACAAATATTGTTGCAATTCCTTAATCGGTATAATAATAATTACGAAAAACAGTGAAACTTGATTAAAAGGAAATAAAACTAGAACTGCTTTGAGAACAATGCGAATTAAACGCATAACAATATAAGGTTAGATAACTTCATCGATATCATTGAAATTACATTTTTTTTAGTGAATTTGGATTTAATTAACACTCCAGAACGAATTGCAACAATTTATAAGATATAACAATATGTAAATAGAATGGCATTATCACGTGCAAGATATCATTGGTTGTCAATGATTTCAAATGCAAGTAAGGTCAAATGTCACTGTTGATGAGTTTGCTAGCTCAAACCAAAACTATTTTTAAAGTAAATCTACGTAAAAATAATATAATCAAAACACATGGTTAGTTTTTAGATGTATACCAAATTACAAAGATATCTTTTATCAAGTGAGGGTTTGTTATGACGAACATAAACGAGACAGATTTGACCTCTGTTTTTAAGTGTTGGTTTATGGCGGCTTTTCGTTAACTCATTCACCCCTGCAATTTCATAATGAGCTATATCAACCTTTGAATTGGAAGAGTTCAAATGTGTCTTCAGGGGTTAATAAGTTAATTCATGCCCAATCAGTTCCTTCTGTCTGTTGAGGATATTGATTCTAGTTCTTTATTTCGTCGTTGTGGTAATGTTGCTTTCAGTTTTACATCACACAAACTGTGGCATTCTCTCCGTATTTCAAATAGAAAAAAATATGTTCAGTATCTGAATAACGTTTGGAATCAGCATCATTAAGACTGGAGATTATATGACGAAGCCTATGAATTATAAATATTTGATATCATTGTTGTATACTCACTTTCAGCCAATCAGTGATTGCTAACAAACCAGTGTAAAATGATTTGTTGAATAAGAAACCTAAGAACACGTATTAATGAGTATATAGTTCCCTTACATGAGGACCGTAATATAAATTAAAAACAAAAGCGGCGATACGAACGCGGAGAGGAATTGCCGGCAATAATTTTGTTTACATGACACAGAAATGAAACAAATATGAAGAATTATGAACAGACATTTAGGTACGGGATTGACGCGGCAGTCAGCAGACACGGTTCTTGATCCTTACACTTTATAAACAACAAGGAACTACGTGTGCTGGACCAGGGACCGGAAGGAGCCGACATGCAGAAGGCGGATGCTTGGTCATTTATGTAAATATTTATACAACTCTCGTGCGTTCAATTAATGTGAATTTGATTTCAATTTGCCAATGGAATATGGCAAACTGAGCAAGGAGATAAGACAAATTGGTTGTATGGCCTGGTCTCCATCATGACCAGCGGCAGGTAGGAAAGGTATGTATATGCGGCTCAGGTATGCTATATATAGGTGAATACTTATACGAAAGTATTCAACCAAAAACGATGGTATTATTGTAAGATTAGTACAATGCTTTATAAGCAATTGCAGCTGGTTGGACTGAATGTGACCATGTATCTTTCTATCCATCGCTCTGTCTATTTTTCTCTCTTTGTCTCTTCTCTCCTCCTCTTCCATCTTCTCCATCTTTAGAACTTATACAATTTACATCTATTACGCAAATTCTTATCGGTTTTAGCTGATGCACATGTACATTGAAGAAAAGGACTTTTTATAAGTTGTGAAAATGTATGCGAACTCTTTTGTATAGAAGGACAACAAACGAAACTGAGGGGATATCATACACATAAAAGTGGAAGTCAAACCAAGTGATGCTCCGGGATAGCTGTCTGCACCACATATGACGCCTATTAACCCTTTCACCCCTAGGTAATTTTAGTGGACTCTACCATGCATTTATTGGGGTGAGTCCATTATGGTCTACAGTGGTGAAAGGGTTAAGATGTAACCGACGGTCTTACAGACATTGAACTACAGGGATGGGACACTGATCCCCATTGACATGTAAAATCTATTCTGGTGCAGTTTGTACCTTACACTCATAAACGGACCGTGAAGGTTTGACCTGTACCCACCCTATCTGTGTATTTGAATATGCCTTGCTCATTATCAATTTAAAATCAACCAGCACTCCTTCAATTTTTAAAATTCATATTCCCATTTTGGCAGTTGTTTATAAAAAAAAGAGAATTCCACTTTTGCGGCCCCTATCTTCACCGATGAGCCAAGGAAGGACAGATATAGTGTGCAGTGTACTTCATTTTTGGCATGCTGTATATATTGAAAAATTATATAGGAGAAATCGCACGTGTGTGTCCTACGTGCATCGTTAACGATGATATCTTGATAATTCATTTGACAACAAGAGGATACAAAGAACTTTTAATAATGATGTCAACAAATAATAATAATAATAATTTCTTATATACCGCTTTATCACAACCTAGTTCGTAGGTCGTCTCAAAGCGGTTCACAAATCATTAACAACTCTTTAATTCTTAAAAATCAAGGACCATTACACTGTACAAAGTTATATTGCAATTGCTAAAGGTGAATGCTGCATGCAGAGATTTACTGCATACTGGAAAAAAATGGATGCGGCTAATAAAGCTTGTGGACTAATTTTAAATACAAGTGTAGTTATAAAGATGTATACGTACACACATACACATGTATATTTTGAATATATGTTAATTATGAATTAATTCTATTGAAACTGCCCAGTTCTCTGGCAATATATTTTGCTGGTTCTGGTAATATATTTTTAAGTATTATATGAGTATAGTTTGACATCCCTGTCTCTGGTATCTATCCCTAGAATTCATCAATATGATATTTTTGCAACAGAATATCTATGCCTATTCATTCCTTTTCTTTTTCCCTTTCTTCTCTCTTATTTATCTTTCCTTCCTTTTCGACAATATTATAAACATATCAGATAAAGCAATTACAGGAGTTTTATCTTTTTGTAGATAGAGAGCATGTGAGTGTGTGTGAGTGAAAGCGTATAGGAGTGGGTATATCTGTTCGTACCTTTTAATGAAGTGAAGTACATGATTTGGTTCTGAAATAAAATATAACATGATGTGGATTATATTGTCCGTCATAAAATGTGTATACATGTAATAATATATTTAAAAGAAAAAGTGTTATACTGATCTTCCTCATTATGAATGAGTTAATCATGATTGTTGAGTATGTTGATGTCAAATATTGAATGTACCAATTAAAAAAATGATGTTGTAGTTTGGTTCAGTGGCTGTCTGCTGAGGTGTGTTGCTGATGACACGCATTGTATGGATGATGACAATGACGTTGAGGATGATTATGATGGACGGATAGTTTGAACGTTTATGATCAGGATGCGGATGAGATAGTGATGCTGCTGCTGCTGATGATGATGATGATGTCGATGATGATGATGATGATGATGATGATGATTGTGAGGATGATGATGACAGTGGTGATAATAATGAGGACAACAATGTTGATGATGAGTGAATTAAGTGTCAAAATGTGTGTTAGAGAGTGTGAAAATGGAAATTCCTGTTCTGTACCTATATTATGGAAAACTATTGGAAAAATAAATTGATGAAAAAAAAAAATTTATCCGTGGTTATAGGGCCTTTGCAACCAGGCAATATCTTTCTCAACTCACTGGGGAGCAAACAGCCGGTGCTGTCATTTCGGCGCTCATAGCTAGCATTCTACAATTTCTAGCACTTGGCCCAACCAGGTACTCATTTACAGCTGAGTAGACTGGGGAACAAGCGGAGACAAGTATCTGATACAACACAGTGCCGTGCCGTGAGTCGAACCCGCAACCTTTCGGTCACGAGCCCGGCGTCCTACCACTGGACTTCCGTGCCTCCATATTCAGCATCCAACTGGATGAGATTTCGATGGGTAGCATTTGATAGAGGGAAGGAACCTATAAATCATTGGTAATAATAAATGATAGTGTATAACATTGAAATATGAATATATTGTCCCACAACTATATTGCCTTGTTAATTAACTGTCATCACATTTTGAGTTCCTCTTTTCAAACCATAACAAAGTTACTTCAGATATTTACAGGACAAATGCATAGGCTACTTAGTCTATGGACATTTTGTTGAACCTGAGAACAAATCTACCCGTTGAAACACGTTATTTTAAAATAGTTATAAATGCGCTATATTTAATCAATCTTTTTGCAAATGAAAGTTTGCAATATTTGACCCCAAATTGAAGCAGTTCTGTTGTCTGTCCCTGTAATCTATAAGGGCAACACGTGAAAGGTGATTGCACCGAA
The DNA here is from genome assembly GCF_002113885.1 of Mizuhopecten yessoensis. Taxonomy (NCBI): domain Eukaryota; kingdom Metazoa; phylum Mollusca; class Bivalvia; order Pectinida; family Pectinidae; genus Mizuhopecten; species Mizuhopecten yessoensis. The sequence continues at coordinate 1,570,391 of NW_018406970.1, read as the reverse complement.
ATGTCACTTTCATGACTGGAAAAGTACACTCTGGTACAACATCGGAACGATGAAAAAACCACCCACCTCAACAACAGCAAGCAGTAAGGCAAAAAAAAAAGATGGGAAAAAGTCATGAATCCCTTCATCAAATGGATGCGTGACCACGTAGTTCATAATAGTAAATGGTGCTGAGATGAAATAACCCTCAGGATGTTACAAACGACCCTGTTCACTCCGGACGGGTCTTCTGGCAAATCTGATACTATCCGTGCATCATTACCATATACAACAGAGACCGTTTGAGGATCGGTAATTATATATACTGTATATATACACCTAAGGCAAGAGTTTCTTCGGCTTCCCTAGCTCTTTCTCCTCTTTAAAGGTTCGTCAGGGAGGGAGTTCCCCTGATGAACCTCTACAGAGGAGAAAACGATAGGGAGGTCGAGGAAACTCTTGTCTTTTGTTTATTTTATTTAACCATGACAAGGAGTTTGAATGATTTTCTGATTATATATATACATAATCAGAAAAACATTTCAAATTCCGGATGATGGTTACAAACGACACTGTAAGAATTGTCACAAGATTTAAAAAAATAAATTAAAAAAATGTATTGTGTAACAGATGATATAGTTTACATGTGTATTAATAAAACATTGTTAATTAAGAGTCAATGTGCAATGATAGAAATATTCTTACGATAAAAGTGTCGCGTTCAAAAACCTCGGGAATGATTGATATTATAAGCTATAGATTGTAAATCTATCTACTTGCATAAAATAACTGTAGGTATTTTGAACGGAGCAAATATCGGAATTTGCCGAACTGATGTTACTGTTACTTACAGCGAATTGTTGGTGTCATTGCTTCTCCTTAACAAAACATCATCATTGATATATCAATCTATATTTAGAAGCAGTACGTATACACCACGAACATTTAGTACAACGAAACGATAACGTCATCATCGTATGCTATGGGAAACGAACCAGTAACGGCGACTTACATGCTTTTGACAGGGAACATTGAGTAAACAGACAAATAAAGTGTTGGTATGATGTCCGATGGTTATACTGTGCAAGTTTTTCTGTGTTTCAGAAAAATAACTGTACAGTGACGTTTGGCGAACAGACAACAATATGAAAAAGGATATAACTCAAATTGACTAAAAAAAATTGTTTACTCAACACTGCTTTGTGTAGTAATTGGTTGTAATGATACACTTATTATTTAAGTATTGAACTGTTTTCTGTTGGCATTCATAGGCAATATGAAAAGCGCGCTTCATTGAATTTGCTTATGTCCAGTTGAATTCATATTGTCAATGGATGCCAACTGAAAGCAGTTCAATACTTATATTTACTAATTTTCGAATCTGTTCATCTCATAGAAAAACTAATTACACCTAATATCATTCAGCATTTAGTTCAAATAGTGTATGTACCGCGTATGCTTTTTCAATAAATTGAAAAGCCATCGCCCAGGGATGGTCAGTGGTATCCAACGTGATAATTATGACGTCATAATAATGCTGACGTCAACAATCGGTACATGGCATTCATAGAATAAATGAATGCCAACTGATTATGGCATTGCCAAACGATGGTAAATAATATTAGCAATACTTTCTTCACGTTCTAATCACTGGCAGTTGGTTCCCTTGTAATAGAAATATGCCTAAAGTCGTGTTGATGAAATAAAAAAATTGACAGGGACCAAATCTTTATTAGTTTGCTGTATATAGAATCATTAAGAATTTAACGATCATCTTTGCAGTATGAAAATAATTACAATAGATTCAAGACACTATGTTCTATCTAGATAAACATAAATTTAATTGTTAATTCGATTTTATAATCAATGAACACTTTAAAAAAAAAAAAATGTTTTATGTATATTTCAACAATTGAACCATTTTTTTTTGTGCACGAGTACTACATTCATTTTCATTTATTTTTCAACAATGCACACACAAACTTAGCTCAAACGCAACCAGCTTATGGGAATGAACGTAAAAATATATAATAAATTAAAAGATAATATAATGACAATGCAGAATGATGTAAATACATAGATCGTGACTTACACAGAATTACACTTCACAAACTGTGTCGCTACTCAATGGCTACGGCACTGTTGAAGTTTGTTTCAGACATATACCTGGACATTTTGTGACCTCGTCAACAATTCACACGTTTGAGCTGGTGTGCAAATTTGAATTGACGTTCCAACGGTTTTTGTGACGTCAGCAAAACACAAATGGACGAATTACCTATGTATTAAAAAGTTGAGCCAATTATTCTATCAAACATAACGTATGATGATAACGATAATATACGCATTGATTGTCGCAGCATCTGTTTTTTCTTCAAATTAATTGAAACTTATATTACGGTCAACATTATGTACAGTAATTTGCATGTTTCACATAACAACAGATTCGAATCTATCTTTTTGGCTGCTTTTTCAGTTACATTATAACTTGGAGGCAAATAAAATGGAATAGAATATGTAGAAAAACATTGTTTGGAGTTAGAAAAATACATCAACTTAAACAGAAGCCAAACCCACTCTCCTCAGTTTTAGTGACTAGTTATGTAAAAAGCACGAACCAAGTTCAAGTTACGAAGGATCTGGATAAAGGTATTTACAAGCAATGATATTTGGAATGTTGTAAAATTGTTTATCATAGATAGAAGTTAATTGCTCAGTTATGTATTAAAAACTGCACGTGCAGAAAACAATCGTTCCCCATCCCACATGACTTATGTTAACAAAACTAGATGTTTTGTTCTTAATTGGGTTAGTATTAACTTGTATATAAAGGGCTACAACTCACAAATATGGATTTTACGTTTAAAGGGAGGTAACTGGTACAGTCTTGTTGTTGATACTGGCCGTTTTCGTTTATCACGATCGTTTATGAAATAAGGTCGGACCCAGTTATCTGATGCTGTTTTCAGGTGATCCGTGACCAAGCCATGCAATGCATGTATAAACATTTGCAGGTCCGCCACGATTAATACCCGAAAATGTTACATCTAAAAACGGACAAAACGGTTGGAACAATGAACAAGAAATGCAAATTTATATTAACGACTTGTTATGCCAATCAGTGTTTGGAAAACCGGGTTCAAGATTTTAAAATACACATCCTAATTTTATATATAGAGCGCAGTTAGGAGTAGAAACTATCACAATTAACAGATTAGCCAGTATAACTTCGGGCGATATGTACTGTATTAAAAATCGTGTTAAATAAGTGATATTTACCTTCATTATAATACTATACAATATACAATATTTGATATAGCGCCCTATTTACATAACATAAGTCACTCCAAAGCCCTTTACAGTACATAGATATAGAATTAGCATATACATTAATCAATACATTTTTTGAGGAATTCGCAGAAGCTGCCTTATCAAGCGCTTACTACTACTCCTGTGTCACCTGGCTAATATCTTCCTATGTGTGTATTGCCTGCGTGTGTCCTGGAGATGTAATGTGTTCTATTTTTAGCGGGATCGTGATTCCAATTGTGCAATCTCACTTGAATGTCACAGCACAGATACCACAACATCCACCCCAGACCAATTTATACTCCACCTGGGTTGTTGGAGTTGTGTGGCCAGGAGGAAAACACTTTCTCTGAATATTCATGCGTACGACGACTTCGGGGATCGAACCCCGGCCGACTGTGTGGAAAGCCGAAGTGTTAACTACTCGACCAATCCGCCAACAATGACACTTATCTTCACTATCAAAGTCCACGACTAGTGTGACGTCTTTGATTTCAGGTTCGCTAATTTCAGTTGCGAAAACCAAGTCTTTGCTGCTCATTCTGAACAATTTACTTCTTGGAAAGTTTTTTCACATGAAATGATTCAGCTCCAAATATGTAGATTTTCTGTATCGTTCCATAATGCGAGCCATTACTAAGTAGGATTTTCCATATGACATGATTAAATAACCGGAGAGAAAAAAAAGTGTATGACCTTATTCATAAACAACCTCGATACCCCAGGGTTACGCTCACTTTCGCTCTCTACACCCCTGGGATATGTCATAGCAAAATCGAAGGCTCAGTGTGTACCACCTTGTTCCTTTAATATACACCAAAAGAATCTCTCGGTCACGTAACGGTAAAAAATTACTAACTGCTATCTTCGTGCCTTCAATTTTGCTATGACATATTCCAGGGGTGCAGAGCGCGATAGTAAGCGAAACTCCTGGATATTGAGGATATTTCATGTGGGTTTTTTTATGACGGATTTTTCTCTGCGTCTTTGATGTCTCCTTTCTGTTCAAGCTTTTGCTATCTTTTCCCTGCTAGATGTGGTCCTTGTTTCTTGATGATATATTATATATATATATAATAAATGACAAGAGACCTCTTCAGAGGTTCATCATTACATTTCACACTAACTTAACATCTTGCCGTTGTTCGTAAATGTCTATGTAACCTGTTTAGATAATGATATGTGTCATTTTTAGTGACACTTACATTTACTTTAAAATCTAGGTTATATATATAGATCTCATAAGTGATGACGACACATACTGGATCCGAACGGACTAACAAATGGTGGTTGACTGCGTCTAACTAACGTAGATGTGCAAGACGATTCGCCCCCCTAAATAAACATCTTTATTATATGCTCTGATGGTTCTGTCCTGAAAAAGGGGCGAATCGTCTTAAAAAATTATATTTATATTTATATATATGTAATATAAATGTAAGGGTCAAAGAAGTAATATAGACGGCAAAATCCCATATAACACTGGATCCTAATGGAGGTATGTCCCCGTATGATACGAATTACTTAAAATAGTATATGGGGCAAAGAAGTAATTCCAACAGTGCGCTGCTCTCAGCTTAATTGCTGCCTTCGGCTGTCTTTAGCCGAGGGGACTATTGGTTTTCTATAATAGCTTTATTTTCAATTATAGTATATCAGTTCTATCTTCTTGTAATATGATGTATACGTACATGTAACTGTTCTGTTTCACTGTGCTTGATAAAGGAGCGGATCGCTCCGAAAATTTGACAACCTAAACTTGTCCACACTGTTGGAATTACTTCTTTGCCCCACATAATATAAATGTAACATATACTTAAAAGTAATCTCCAATGTAAATAGATATTTTTCCATTCCTGTGTCGAGGAAAGTGCTAAATACAACAACATTATATTTTTAGAAAACATAGTTGGGTTTCATTAAAAAATATCTCAAATGATACAAGAAATCAGAGTTATATTTTGTACACGATTTTATTGCTCATTGAACAAACCACTTGCTGTACACAGTAATAAAATGCGTAAATGCGGCGATGAATATTTTGTACTATCCCCCCACGTCTCATTTCATGAGTATTTATCTGGGGATAATCACAAACCTCTAGCACGAGTCGAACCATCTGCATCACAATACAAAGTCTATTTACATAATTACATTATGAAAAAAATAACAATACATCTAGTAACACATTTATGTTGGTCACACCAAAAAACAAGTTTTATCAAAATAGATTCAAACATGAGACAGGAAAAGTAACTCTTTTTGGCATAATCTAACAAAATTTAATGAAAAAAAAGAAAGAAAAATGAAACCGTTTTTGACTCAAAAAACACCTTTAAGTGAAACAGGTGTGGATTGTAATATATTGTCTTGTTACTTGGTGTAAAAAAATAATGTAACAAAAATATTTGAGATTAATATTTGACATGACAAAATTGTGAAAGATGGGGATGGATGGCGTAAGCTTAATAATACCCTGACATTTACGTGCTCGGTTGTCATGGAAATGTTTGTCACGTGACACGGCGTTCGATAACGTTTGTCACGGTTAAACAGTAATTACGTCATATACATGCAACAAACATTGCCAATTCTTTTGCCTCTAAAAGTAGAAGAATGTTGCTACCCAAATCGATAAATCAAATGGCTTAGGAACCTTCACTGACAGACACGAATTTTCATATTTGTATTTGTAACAAGTGACGCTATCCCTGTAACTAGCAAGACAGATATTATCTGTGAAATAATATAATGAGATCTTAAGATAATAATAAGAATAAGAATAATAAATCATAACCTAGTTCGTAGGTCGTCTCAAAGCGGTTCACAAATTATTATCCGTGGTTATAGGGCCTTTGCAACCAGACAATATCTCTCTCAACTCCCTGGGGAGTATACAGCTAGCATTCTACAATTCTGGCACTGACCAACCACGTACTTATTTCCCGCTGAGTAGACTGGAACAAGCGAAGGAAAGTACCTTGTATAAAGATACAACACAGGGCCGTAACCTGACTCGAACCTGCAACCCTTCGGTCACGAGCCATGCGTCCTATCACTGGACTACCGCGCCTCTAGATCAATAAAAGCACCAATTCGGCCAAACAAACAGAACGAAATCTATGAATATTGACCAACAGAGTTTCGTTGGACAGCTATTATAGAGCGCTTCATGCCCGACAAACTTCTACATATCATGTTAACATCTGTCTGAAGTTAAGATATACCCGATGTTTTGTCATGCAATCTACCCGATATTCCAAAATGTTTAACGTTCCATATTAAGATAATAACAAATGTACATTAACGTTAACAAGTACATAAAACAAACATGCTCTTCACAACCACACGTCCCGTACGGTACCAATCCAGTACGCCCTTTCACTTTCTCTGTGACTAATGTCACTTTCATTTCCTGACACTATTATGTAAGAATCCATTCATTTCCTGACACTATTAAGTAAAAATCCATTCAATATATATACACAAGTTGACACCATTCACATTCTTCGAAGTTAACTCATTCACCCCTAAAATTTCAGAATGAACTATTCCATCACCCCTGAAATTTCAGAATGAACTATTCCAACCATTGAATTGGAAGAGTTCAAATGTGTATTCAGGGGTGAATGAGTTAAATTCTGTTTAAAATTCGTTCTTTAAAGATTAATTTTGAAAATAATTTTGTACATCATAGTGACTTTCTATGGAATTTTACATGTAAAACAACAAACCAACAACGACGCACTGTACACAACAAGTATACATATCACCTTGAAGACGTAACCCTGAGTCGAACTTGATCCTTCCGTGAGCGTACTCATCCTTTATTTACACTATAGACTTGCACAAGTCCCTAGATGTTAAATTTTAAAACGATCTATTTGAGACCAAATAAACATTCCATTAATAATCTATAGACTAAGCTATCTACTTGTGCCCATGATTATACACTGGCACTTTGGAAATGGGGTAAAAGTCTACGAAAAAAAAGATAAAAAAAAAAGAATAGGAGGGAAGTAACTACAATTGTTGTGACGTCATTCTTCATCGAGTATGACTCACTGGTAGTGGCTAGCAATTTAACAAAGCAAGTATTGGCCCTTAAATAGCACTTGACTAAAAGTTAAAGAGCATATGGCGAACATTGACCTATAAACTATAATATATTTTGTTAAACTTTGAACAGTCCTTTACACATGTGAAAAACGCTTATGTGAACATTGATCCATGAATACTCTCATTGCCTTATCATCAACATCATGTTTGCAATGATCCTCTTTACTCTGGGCTCTATATCATAATTAATGCTATTAATATTTAACCATCACATCATTTACCAATGGAGACAATCTTAAAACCGTTAAAAAATCTCCCAACAGGTTAAGTACTGTGAAATATAATGATATACAAACATATTTATTTATTTGGCTTTAATTTTGAAAATAATATCGGGAGGTTCCCACAGGTATAACATGTATGATAGTTTGATAATTAATTGAATCGTAATACGAGTTTTTAACATCTATATTTTTTTTGGCATGCAGCTGTACGGTTGATTTTTCTGCTAGGCGTTCATGCTGCTTATGACAGAAGTGAAAACACTATATTTATTTGAATTTATATTGGAATTACTGGTAGAATATCTTTCTTATTTGCCACGGTAAAAGAATGACTAAACGTCTCATTTACAATTGAAGATGAGAAACTGTCTGTAAATAGAAATATAAGTAGAAATATAAGGAAATATCAGATTCCATATAAGGACAGAGAGACCATTTAAGGACACATATATCGCCTCTGTAGTTTCTGCAATTCCACTTTAAGCAAACTTCTTAGTATGCGCAATCCTTTAGACACCTTCGTTACCTAATTCAAAATGTCAAAAATGTTTCAAAGTTTAGAAACCTAAATTCAATTTTAGATTGAGAAAACCGTAAAAAAAAACCAGACCAAAAAAACACATGTATATAACACAGTTACCATGAATATATCTCATAGAAATGACGATCAAAAACCTTAACATGGAACATCTAATTGTCATACCTGTTAAACATCGTTTATATAGTTGTATATATATTTCGATGTGAAAGATATGCTTGTATCTCTTTTAACTACATAATGTTTACAATTTCCTGTTCCTTGACACTTTACATACAGGTAAAAGGAATAAGTGAAGAAGAAATACCTTTTATCACATTTATGCAAAAACGGAGTATGACGTGTCAATTAACTGTCTACGCTAAAAACTTTTTACACACACATTTCAAGACAATAGAAATTCTGACTTTGATCAAAAGAGCTAAATGCTAATTAAACGATTAAACGGGGGTTTTCTCGTCCTTTTCCTCAACGTGTGGTCTGCGCTTGGTGAGAACCTCCTGGATGATGTAGAGGGCGATGGATAATATGCACAGAACAACCATCAAGGCGATCTTGGTCATCATACACATGGAGGTGGCCAGGCCAAACCAAAGGGCTCCACCCAGGCCCTGAACCATCCGTTGGGCCGCAAATGCCTCTTCGAGACAATCTGGGAACACCTCACTGATCAGACCTATAAACATGTATGAGTGTATTAGAAATCCCTAGCAATTTACCAAGGTTTGCCATACAAACTAAGAAATCTACAACCAACCATCAATCCTATATAATATGGCTTACTAAGTAGACTATACGGAAAGAAACATTCTTTGAAATCGATATACTTACTGCTCACTTGTGAGATCCAAATACCGTCCCCGAGGCCCCAACAACCAACCAAGATGAAGTAGAATATCATTCCGTTGTCACGTGGTTCCCAGAGCGACATCACAAGAAGAAGAACCAGATTCAAGATGGCAGCTAAAATAAATTGAAATAGGGAGATGTCAGATTCGTTCGTAACTGTTGAGTTTAGGGTGTCGAAACTGGAACCATTCACACGAAATAAAATGGAAATGAAACAACATACCGGAAATGTGATTCCACTGTCGACACCTACATACTCAGTAGAAGGTGAGTTGGGATAATTCGGCAAAGAGAGGGCCAAAATGGAGCTCCTTTGACCATGGCATGGAATTGCAGATGGTCAAGAGTTCTCCGAGAAAAGGTTTACTTACCTAGCGCCTGGATTAAACCAAATAAATGGTTATTCCTGTCCGAATTCATGCAGGAACTTTTCATTTGTTCTTTTCTTATTCGACTAAGTCGAATTGTCCAGCCGGAAGATAACATGATGATACTTTATCGGGTGAAAACTCAACTGAGTTTGTGTTCATCCCTTGCACTCAAGCAGTAAAGCTTTGGTTGGATACTTCCCAGCAGGCAACTGGAATTTAACTTAAGTGCTAGTCGTGGGAACTGAAATAATAATGACAAAAATCAGTCAACAGGTGAACTGGTGCCTACAGCTGTCAGCTGGACAACGGCCCAACCTCTGGTCAGGTGGTCAGCGTCGCCATGGCAAACGGAAGCTGAAAATTGACGACAAAGGATTTGTGATTCTGTGGAGAGGCTCAGGTTGTGTTAGAGGATTCATTCGATGTTAGTTTATTATTTACAGAAAGAACATTTTATCAGTAATAAACGCTGGTCAGATGTGTCTTTAATATGAGAGACAGAAGGTTGTCACTTGTGTTCATATTTATTTAGTAGTGTATTCTTGCAACAAAACGAAAATCAGCCGTAAATTTGAGTTGATAGATTTTCTTTTGATTAAAATAGAATCATAAATCCTTTGTAAACAAAAAATGTAGATATTTTTTTTCCGTTTAATACGTATTATAAATCATTTTATAGAAAGTATCAACCTTCATTGGTAAGAAAGGGTCAGACAACACACAGGGCATAATAACGCAAGACCCGTAAAAACATTTAATGTAAAGCAGTAAAAGATCCTGAAATAAGAGCTGAAATGAAAAAGCTGAAACAAAAGCCTGCAAATTTAAAACAAAGCTGAAACAAAGAAAAAAATATGCTGAAAAGAAAAATATCTGAAAAGAAAACAAACCAGTATATAAGTGTATGAGAATGAAATTGTCAGCAATGTATACAAGGTTGTCAATCAGTCTTACCTGCGGTCAACAGCCAGACGTGCCCGACGTGCTTGTTGACGTAACCACTCAAGTAGGAGCTGAGGCCAGCGCAGACGCCAAAACAGATCATCGCATAACCCACCATATGTATACCCATCGAACACGTGACGAACGCCTGGAAAATAAACACAACCCATCACAATGACCGAAAAACAGACAAAACCTAACAGAAATATATAATTCTTTGCATTTCATATGTTCTCATACTCATTCACCCCTGACATTTCATAATGAACTATTCCAACCTTTGAATTGGAAGAGTTCAAATGTGTTTTCAAGGGTGGATGAGTTAAACAAACACAATCGTCATGAATCTAAATGATAGCTTTCTACGTCGAGAAGGTGTAGTACGACTAAATTATACCTAAATATGCATTTAAACATTATAATTCATAGTTTAAAATGATTTTTTACCTTAGTAACGTCTCCTGTGACGAAGCTGTTTTGGACGGTACTGTACATGAAGGCCAAGAACAACATGAGGAAGCGACGGTCAAACGTGCACCTAAGGACGGAGGTAAACTGCTTGCAGATCACGGAACAGTTGGCATACGTTGTTCTATAGGGCTTCAGGCTGCTCAACAAGTACATCGGAACAACAACGGAAAATGCAACACAGAGACCAAATATGCCTAAGAGCGTATATTTGGTTTCATTATTCACGGTCATATTTGGCAGTGCAAAGTTATCGGAATGACAGTATTTGCTGCCACAGAAACCAGGACTAACCGCCTGGGAGGAATGGTTGATGTCTGTCATAGGTCTGTATGAATGATTGAAAGACGTATGGGTGAAAACTGTTGCGGTACGGTTGTGAGTTGGCAGCGTGTCCTGAGTACGTCCTAACATGAGTACAACAGATGATATGAGGTTTCCAACTACCATGGAAAACTGGTAGAAGAAGAAAATGATTCCAAAATACCTACTGGCCACATGAACTGTGCGGTCATCGTTTTTAAGAGCGTATGAGCGTGCGAGATATGTGACATAGGTACTAATGGCATTCCATAAAATGGCGTTCCCTATACCCTGAAAGAATGCCATGATAACCAGGACCTGAAACGTTGGGTAGAGGTTTGCCGCCACGTACAACACTTGTGGCAGGAGCCCGATAATAAGACAACGTTTGGGACGGAACCTTTGGACAATGAAGGGCGTAAAGAGGCTGAATACAGTAAAACTGCAATAGCCTGCCGCTAGGGAGTACAGACCAACATTATCATTGTGGTTCAGACTGCTCTGTAGATTCTTCAGGGACAGGATAGCCGTGGCCATCAGAAACACCGTGATGCCGAGGAACACAAGATTGTTCATATGATGGTTAATTGAATTAAAGTCCCCTGGATCATCCTCGTCTTTGTCGTTCGGTGTAGCATCATCGTACTTATCAGGATCGTTAGGAACATATCCCATGGTCTTCTTCTGTACGATATCCTGACTGAGTGTCAGCACAGCGTTGCGGCACGCCCTGGCAAGCCTGCGTCGGTCAGGGGTCGGACAGTTAACGGAATCGATGTAAGCCGGACTTTCCAGCAGACCCATCATGGTGTTAGAACGAGACCTGTATTGGTCGACGTTGGCAAGATCCTGGAAATCGTTGTATTCATACACGACCTGAATGTAAGGGATATCCAGAATGGTAGGCTTTTCTTTAACGGTGACGTCAGTTCCGGTCTCACCATTTAGCAGCGCGGACCTGCTATCAGTGCTAGTGATTGAGTTGTTATAAGAAGAGTTGTCCATGCTCAGTTCTACCTCCTTCGTCCATGACATGTTGGTATCAACATCCTCGCCAGATTTGTCTTCTGTCTTTGTTTCAGCCTGGTCCCCTTCATCTGGTTTTTCCTCACTATGCGCCAGTTGTGCGTTTTCATCGGACTCCATGCGCGGCCCAGGGTCATCCTCGGGGGGCCCTTAACACGTAAATAAAATTCTGTTTTAACCATTTAACCAGAGTATTTATTTAATATTGTGTCATCATTTTAACCATTTAATCGAGTATTTATTCAATATTGTGTCATCATTTTAATCATTTTCAATATAATCGGAGTATTTATTCAATATTGTGTCGTCATTTTAACTATTTAATCGTAGTATTTATTCATCATATTTTCCTACCAGTACAAGTTAAGTAAGGAATAGCAAATATATGTTTCCAGTTACATGTATGTTGTATTCCGTCTTTGCATATTGCAGAGTTATCTTCTCTTGGGAGCAGGTATTGATTGTTACGTCATTGGTTTTGTGTGAGAAAATTACGTCGTTTTCTCAAAAATTGATGACGTTACTCTCACAAACAAGTGACGTAACAATCAATACCTGCTCCCAAGAGAAGATAACTCTGCAATACGCAAAGACGGAAAATGAGCCTCAACAAACTGCATGCACTTCGCATAAATCTGCGAAACAATTTGTACAAATAGATGCACACAGTTTGTTTTGTTACAGTTTAACGCTTTTCAGATACCGCTCTCCGGAAGCAGGTAAGGTGGTCTCTTTCTGGAGGTGGTCTCTTAATCCAAATTCAGTTAAAAAATTCTACAGTATAAAATTGCTTCATGGCTATTTTGGGACCAGTCAAAACTATCATCCGGAGGTAGGTGGAATCCTCGGGCAAACAGTTCTACATGGCTTCCCCCTACTGAGTGATGGCATTTTTGACTGTTCCAAAAATATCATTGAAACAATTGATTTATTACTAAATGCATAATAGTATCAATTCTGCATGTAATGATGTTTATTTGTTTAACAATAACGAAAGAGGTCAAATAAACGCTTGAACGGGGCTCTCGAGGAGGGATTTCTGCGCATCGAATTCGCGCCGGGTAATAATTCGTTCTGACCAGGAAAGCAGTTTTGACTGTTTCACCCCTACCGCCGAAATTGGACAAAAAGCCATAAAAAGTCAAAAATTACTAATTATAATTCATATAAACTATTGGGCAATAATGGGGTTATTAAAAAGTGGCTCTTATCATAGGTGGTCTCTCAAACAGGTATGACAGTTAATAATTCATTACTAACACTTTTATAAGAAAGATAAAGACACTGTATGCTAAGTAAATGGTACTACTTGAGGTTATCACACATAAACTTATAACTGAACAGTTCTTGAAAAAATCAGAAAAAATATGCACATGCTCAGATTGTAAAAGCTGACCAAATATCTATTGTTTATCAGTAAATGTTGTATTAACTAGGGTATGTATTAAGATTTTTAAATACCTATCTGGTTAGGAGTATGTCGTGTTTATTTGACTATTGGTAAATGTTACAAAATATCTTTTGTTTATCAGTAAATGTTGTATTAACTAAGGTAAATATCAAGTGTGTTTTATATCGGTTTAAATAACTATCAGGTTAGGATAATGTCGTATTTATTTGATTATCGGTAAAAGCTGACCAACTTATCTTTTGTTTATCAGTAAATATTGTATTAAATAAGCTAAGTACTAAGTGTATTTTATAGTTTGAAGTAACTATCAGGTTAGGATCATGGCGTATTTATTTGACTACTGGTAAAAACTGACAACTTATCTATTGTTTATCAGTAAATGTTGTATTAAATAAGGTAAGTATTAAGTGTATTTTATAGTTTGAAGTAACTATCAGGTTAGGGCCATGTCGTGTTACACGATTATCGCTTTCATAGAAAGACAAACTGTTATCTTATACTTTTTATCTATTCTGTTTCTGTTTTGATCTAAACGTGTTTTCACCATTATGGACGAAATGACCATATATGGTGCTGATTATTCTTTAATCTTTTTGTCATTCTGCATCAATTAAACTGAATTCTGAATTCTTAAATATATACTTCATTAAGTCATTCACCCCTGAAGTCACATTTTAACTCTTCCAATTCAAAGGATAGAATAGTTCAATAGAAAAAGTTCAGGAGTGAATGAGTTAATTCATATTTCTAGTATTTATTGAACGAAAAAGCGGCACTTTTCGCGTAGTTATTTGCTTTGTAGACATAAATCTAAATAGCTCTCGGATTTACATAACAAAACAATGATAGGGCACCGGAGAATGGGAATTTCATATCATGTTTGAATAAGTTAACAACCTCATTCAGAAAAAAATATAGAGGGAATGATAATAAACTAAATCGGAAAGAAATGCAGTACTTACTCTCTATAGATTGGTTGGAGTTCTCCATGCTTTCATTTGCCATATTCACTCGTTAGCTATACTCTGTGGAAGTGGTATCACTCGTCTGGAAAAAAATCAATAATCTATATTTAGAAGTATGATGCACTGTAGCAAGCCACAAGGCTTGTCAATTATACATCAAAGTGTTACGAAACGATCACCACAGCTACCAGTATCCGACAGGAGGGGAGAGTGTATTTGAACACGATATGTAGGTTTTGAGTGGGAGTGTAATGTGGCCTCCTTATCGCATTTGTCGTTGATTCATCGTACAAGGTACAAATTCATTTAATTTGCGGAAAGAATGGGAATGGAGTTTAGACCTTATACACTAAAAGGTCATATGCAAATGTTATCATCACAAATGTCGCCCATCAAGTGTTTTGTTGTATTTATTACCTCTGTTTGTTTATAATTTAATGTAACCATTTTGAATGATTTTATAAAAATATGTATACCATTTAAATAAGTTGATGAGAATAGCTCAATAAAATTCCTTATCATTTCAGAGGCTAACAAGCATATACTAAAATAATTGGTAGCTTCAATAATAAGGACCGAGGGTTTATAAAAATTTTTAAAAAAATGAATTTTTGAGATAATTTTCGTTCTTTGTTTTTTTATTTATTACAAAAACGCTTTTTCAGTACCAATGCTTGCATCATTGTCACATACCTGTATCATTGTTACATATTTGTATCACTGTCACAACCCTGTATCATTGTCACACAAATGTATAACTGTCACACACATGTATCAATGTAACAAAAATTTATCACTGTCACACACCTGTATCATTGTCACACACCTGTACCACTGTCATACAACTGTATCACTGTTACATACATTTATCACTGTCACACACCTGTATCACTGTCACACACCTGTATCACTGTTACATACCTGTATCACTGTCACACACCTGTATCACTGTCACACACCTGTATCACTGTCACATACCTGTATCATTGTCACACACCTGTATCACTGTCACACACCTGTATCACTGTCACATACCTGTATCATTGTCACACACCTGTATCACTGTCACACACCTGTATCACTGTTACAACCATGTATCATTGTCACACAAATGTGTCACTGTAACAAAAATGTATCACTGTCACACACCTGTAATACTGTCACACACCTGTATCACTGTCACACACCTGTAACACTGTCATCTACCTGTAATATTGTCACACACCTGTATCACTGTGACATACATGTATCACTGCCACACACCTGTATCACTGTCAAAAACTTGTATCACTGTTACACACCTGTATCATTGTCACACACCTGTATCACTGTCACACACCTGTATAATTGTCACATACCTGTATCACTGTTACATACCTGTATCATTGTCACACACCTGTATCACTGCCACACATATGTATCACTGTCACATACCTGTATCACTGTTACATACCTGTATCACTGTCACACACCTGTATCACTGTCACACACCTGTATTACTGTCACACACCTGTATCACTGTAACACACCTGTATCACTGTCACACACCTGTATCACTGTCACACAACTGTATCACTGTCACACACATGTAACACTTTCACACACCTGTATCATTGTCACACATCTGTATCACTGTTACATACCTGTATCACTGTCACCTACCTGTATCACTGTCACACACATGTATCATACCTGTCACACACCTGTATCATTGTCACATACCTGTATTACTGTCACATACCGGTATCATTGTCTCCAACCTGTGTCATTGTCACACACCTGTATCACTGTCACACACCTGTATCATTGTCACACACCTGTATCATCGTACACACCTGTATCACTGTCACACAGCTGTGTCACTGTCACACACCTGTATCACTGTCACATACCCGTATCACTGTTACATACATGTATCACTGTCACACACCTGTATCATTGTCACACACATGTATCACTGTCACACAAATGTATCACTGTCACACACATGTATCACTGTCACACACCTGTGTCATTGTCACACACCTGTATCACTGTCTCACACCTGTATTACTGTCACACAAATGTATCACTGTCACACATCTGTATCATTGTCACACACCTGTATCACTGTCTCACACCTGTATTACTGTCACACACCTTTATCACTGTCACACACATATAACACAGTCACACACCTGTATCACTGTCACACAAATGTATCACTGTCACACATCTGTATCATTGTCACACACCTGTATCACTGTCTCACACCTGTATTACTGTCACACAAATGTATCACTGTCACACATCTGTAACACTGTCACAAACACCTGTAACACCGTCACATACCTGTATCACTGTTACACACCTGTATCATTGTCACACACCTGTATCACTGCCACACACCTGTATCATTGTCACACACATGTATCATACCTGTCACACACCTGTATCATTGTCACACACCTGTATCACTGGCACACACCTTTATCATTGTCACACACCTGTATCCCTGTCTCATACCTGTATTACTGTCTCACACCTGTATTACTGTCACACACTTGTTACACTGTCACACACCTGTATTATTGTCACACACATGTATCACTGTTACATACCTGTATCACTGTCCCACACGTGTATCACTGTCTCACACCTGTATCACTGTCACAAGAATGTATCACTGTCACACACCCGTATCACTGGCATACACCTATATCACTGTCTCATACCTGTATTACTGTCTCACACCTGTATTACTGTCACACAATTGTTACACTGTCACACACCTGTATTATTGTCACACACATGATCACTGTTACATACCTGTATCACTGTCCCACACGTATATCACCGTCTCACACCTGTACCACTGTCACACACCTGTATAATTGTAACACACATGTATCACTGTTACATACCTGTATCATTGTCACACACCTGTGTCACTGTCACACACCTGTATCACTGTCACACACCTGTATCACTGTCGCACACCTGTATCACTGTCACACACCTGTATCACAGTCACACACCTGTATCATTGTCTCACACCTGTATCACTGTCACACACCTGTATCACTCTCACACACCTGTATCATTGTCACACACCTGTATCACAGTGATACAGGTGTGTGAGTGTGTGACTGTCATACAGGTGCGTGACAATGATACAAGTATTTAACAGTGATGCAGATGTGTGACAGTGATACAGGTGTATGACTGTCATACAGGTGTGTGACAGTGATCAGGTGTGTATCACTGTCACACACCTGTATTACTGTCACACACCTGTATCATTGTCTCACACCTGTGTCATTGTCTCACACCTGTATCACTGTCACACACCTGTATCATTTTCACACACCTACATCATTGTCACACACCTGTATCATTGTCACAAACCTGTGTCATTGTCACTCACATATATCTCTGTCACACACCTGTATCAATGTCACACACCGGTATCATTGTCACACACCTGTATTATTGACACACGCCTGTATTACTGTCACATGCACATGTATCGTTGTAACACTCCTTTATCCACATCGATATTTATCAAAGTCGCACACACCTCTATCGATGTCATACACCTGTATTTATATCACACATACCTTACTTAACAAGTACATTCTAACTTTAGCATTGCCACTAACTTACACGCAGATCTTTATGGGCAAAACTCAACATCCTAGTATGTTTTACCTGTATTACCGCTACGTAATCAGATTAATATAGACGCGTCCAGATGACGCAATTCTGCCTTTGTTTGTCTCCGATTTCTAAATATTTTCATACTTCAATTCTCGTACTATACACACAATGAAATGTGAAGTTATTACATACAGAACACTTGGTCTCGAATAGGGTTGTCGTTACTTTCCAGCGACTAGTCAATACAATAATGAGATGTCTGGCGCATTCGTCTGCTTTTTAAAGCTCGCCTCGAGTTCTATTTGTTAACCTTTCCATCTGATTCGTGAGGCGTGACATACACGAGCACGGGGGTTCCCTAGCGGTTACAGGGTCAGCATTTGGCCTTCTCCCACCAAGTACACATTCTTTGTTGTGAAGCTTCTCTGAAGTTGCTGCATGACCGCTACACGACCTGCTTTGTCTATTAGTTTTCAATTATACTCAGCCCAACAACAATTCTTCGATATCCTACACATAAAGTGTTAGTTTATCTCAGAAACTCTACCTAAAATTATTATTACATGTGTGAATATCACTCATTATACATTCACACTGCAGAGGCAGACTCGCTTTTCTATACACACACACAAACGCCGCATCCCTTGAAACAGTTGCATTCCAAGTTAAATATAGATTTGTAAACAAAGGCGCGTGTCGTCGAGAAACATCCATTTAGAGCTCGTTAATTCTGCGATTCTAAATGAATAACAACTGTAAAAAGAGATGAAATTATAATTAAATCATATTGCAGTGAGAAAATGTCATCAAGAATATATACCTGTTTAGGGCTCGATCGTTATGTCCTCTCTACTGAGATATAGCTGCTAGCACACGGCAATGCTTCACAGCAAGTTCTGCACATGCGCGTCACAAATGTCCACACCAGGGGAGACGCGTATTTATCTATACAGTGTATACTATAAATTAACCTAAACAAGGCTGGCGCAGCAACCAAAACTGTCGTGTTTCCTAGACAACTGTGTAAACGTGACCGTGAATCAAAGTGCGACACAAGCTACGTTTTCCTGTCACTTGGAAACGCCAACCTGCCCTCCCCA
Source organism: Mizuhopecten yessoensis (assembly GCF_002113885.1). NCBI lineage: Eukaryota > Metazoa > Mollusca > Bivalvia > Pectinida > Pectinidae > Mizuhopecten > Mizuhopecten yessoensis. The sequence goes on along the minus strand of NW_018406970.1, from coordinate 1,551,148 downwards.
ATATATAATCAACGATTCCCCTGTGGTTCTGGATAAATTAGCATGCGTGATTTATCGTTTTAAAACCACAATCTCGCCGGTTTCAACTGGTTTGGACGGATACTCGTCATCGATTTGTACAATGCGTCTGTTCGTTGCTAGTCGAGTGGAAGGAAGCCCAGTCAAGGGATAGACACCTGCAGTATAGATACCAGTTTTAATGATATCGTGACATGACACCACATATACTCCCTGGCAAAAATAATTGTTTTGTTTTATATCTTATTGCGGGAATATTACTCCTTTATGTAGATGTATATATTTCCACACGTATTACAGAGGTAAAATAATTAACATAATTACATCAGAATTATGTTAATTGAAATATATAAATGAGGAAAACAATACGTACATATACACATACTCTTAATATCAAATATATATAGCACTACTATCTGTATATAAAAAATCTGAGTCTGAAATGTAATCATCCTCTGATAAATCGCTAATGAAACTCTATGTATCATTTCTTTTAAGTATATTCATGGTAAGTAATTAACCATTTATAAAAAAGTAATTATAACACAGTACTATATATAATTACAAAAGTTCATACTAAGTATTATACATATTATATAATATATAGCATATTAAACTTACAAGATATACGGTTATTTATATGCTACATAATTATACATATTAATAAAAGAAGTTCATATTATTTCACCTAATCTATAACATATAAAACATTATTGACATGTTGCAATTTATATACATTATAGTTATAAAATACATAGCCTATCAATATTATTATAGTATGTACGGTAAATGGGAAAGAAGCGCACGAGGCTGTTTATGTTGTTGGCATGAACGATAAGGCTAAGTTCAATGTTCATTTGGCGATATAAAAATAGCTTGCCTTGAAAAAGGATATAAAAAGTATGGAAGCCGTTTGGTTACAAGTACATACTCGACTTCGTACTTAGATATGTAGCCGAGCTAGTGCTTTTAACGCATTCACCCCAATATATCAAATCTGGACTTGTCCAGTCTTGGAATTGGTATTAATCAAATGTGAATAAAGGGGCGAATGGATTAATTAGGACATAACGGGAGGTACCTTCTTTAGTACATATACATTTACCCTATCAAACTTGACTTAGTTCCTTCTCTCTAAGTAGAGAATAGGGCCATGAACAACTCCTCTCCACAACATTCTATCTTCTGCCTTCTATGCAGCGTCTGTCCATGATGAGAAGCCTAGGTGTTTCATTTCCTCCTCTACTGACATACTCCAGGTTTCTTTTGGTCTTCCTCGTTTCCTTTTCCCTTCTGGTGTTCAACCCAGTGCTACACGTGTATGTCAGTTGGGCGCCATTCTCAACACATGCCCTTTCCATCTCCATCGTCCTGTTCTTATGTTGAATCTTTAGTGTTGATGGCTAGCAATGGCTAGGTTGTCGATGGCACAGAAAGAGACAAATCTTTCTCCATTGTCATTCCTGTCACAGTGAAGCCCTAACTGACCAACAACTTCCTGTTCAAAACCCTATCAAAAGGCAAACATGAAAGGTAAGCTCGATATTAGAAGCAGTAAACAAGAATGAAAATATGTTGGAAAGATCAATAGATTTGAGATGTTGGTAACAAAACAAATTAGGTATCAACTACCAATTAGCATTGTAGTTAAATACACTAAATACAAAGTAAATTGTAAAATGAAAAGATCAAATATATAGTGTTATATATATACAAATGCATATAAAATGTATTTTACATATTTTTCTTTTTACCTTTATATTCTAAACATCTAAAAATCTTGTAACTTGATGAAAAAAATCCAAAAAAGTTAAAAATAGCATCATATATATATATCCATTTTGTCTATTAAGGAATCACAAATTGTGTTCAAAAATATACGTAAAATAAAACAAAATGGAATGTTGTATTAGAAAATCATTGCTGACGTGCATACTTGCGTTTTCATTCGAGAACATGTCATACTGCACCGCAGTTAGACAGCAGCAAACGAAGAAGAACTGGAATCACAGTTGAATGAAGCGAGTTTTATGAAATAAGTTCACTAATAATTGCAATTAAACTTTAGGAAGATATTGATATATCCCACGTTTACGACGTAAAAAAAGAAAGCCTGTCAAAACGTTGTTTGAATGATAACCTGGCCATTAGCAAGCGAGATCACCTCATGAACATCTTGAAAGTTGAGGTATACCGTAGACATGCTTTTCTTATTTTTGCTTTTATCAAATATGACCTAAGTTTGAATTTACTTTATCTAAAAGGTTTGCTTTATTTAGATTTGCTTTTGTATTGTCAATGACGTGTTTTACCAAAATGTAGGCTGAGAGGTGAGAGGATAACTGTTCATCAATATGAAAGCTTGTGGGATATGGTGCAGAATTTGGAGTCAGAACCTCGATAATTCTTCAGTTCTGATTCAAAGTCCACATCATTCTCGATTAGAATACCCCTATCCCACATACATACATGTATGATAGACTATATTCATAACGGAAATAGTGAACAAATAATTTTGCGTTGGGTAACGTGTCATTCAGTATACCAAGTATTCATCATCGAATTACAGGTGTAACGTTCACCTACGCTCTCTACATCCCTGGAATATGCCGACAAAGATGAAGCTATGAACTCTGCCCCCTGGAATATGACATGACGAAATTGAAGGATCTTAACTCGCCCTTGTGGATGAGACAAGAAGACTAGTTTGATCCTTTGATGAACAGCGACAGAATCTCGCGATAGCATAAAGGTAATATTGACTGGCTTTTGGCGTCAGGAGTCGCTCCTCTGTAATCTTCAAAGGACAGGAATTATATCAGACTAGCGATTAGTCAGGTTTTTGTTTTACCTGAGACCAATCAAATAACTAATTCCGTGCCTTCAATTTTGCTGTGACATATTCCAGCGGTGCAGAGAGCGTGATTGAGCGTAACCCCTGGAATATCGAGGATGACTATGTAGTATATTGGGTTGTGAAATCGTTATTCCATGGGTATGAGGTAATATGATTGCGTCTTACGCAAACAAAACTCGTTCGGACATTTATATTCTAGAAATCTTCAAATATTTGCAGTGTCGCTTACAAAGGTTTTACCTGTGTTGCATGGTCATCGCAGCAAAATTATTAATTCATCAAAAAGGTTCAATTCCTGATGGTAAAATTTTCTCAAATTTTCTGTTCGTTCTTTTAAATATACAGCTATGAAACATTATATAAATTTCATGAATATAAATAACTTCTAAATATAGTATAACGGATCAAAGTGAAAGTGAATGACAATAACAATTTAAGTTAACAAATCTTTTAAACTGGAGCACGCTGTCTGTAAAGCAAGCCTGATGATTGACACTTGAAATTGCATCGAATGTTCCTTTTCAGTGTATGTGTGTTTAAAATGAATAAGACGCTTTGTGGGGAACACATTTCGTATACAAAGTTTGCCATTGGGCAATCGTATGCATTTATAAAGCTTTTCAAACGATTGTCGGGCATATTGAACAACATATTTGAATGCATTCAATTGTATTATTGTAGATTGAGTTTTTCATACATAGTAAAAACATTGCCGATTGCATGGAATTATAATTTTAGTAATACAAATTGAACTGTTTCTCAATTCGTTGGTTTTTTTATGTGTGTATATAGATAATGGCAAACGTTAACAACAGCACAAAAATGAGTTTGATTCAATTCGTTTCAAAAAGTGTTGGATACATTCTTCTTTTTTTTAAAAATTTAATTTGATATTTAAACAATGATTTTTTTTCACTTAATATTTCATTTTTGGTTTACTCTGCATAACACTATCATTGCCACAACGATTACTTTTAAATACATTCCAGAAAATGTTAATTATAAAAACAGAATTATATCTAGATACTTTAAGCATTAGTATAGAACATTTTAACTTGTTACAAAAGCTTCAAATGATATTTCATTTCTTTTAAATGCAGCTCATAATGAATACATATTTTCATCTGGTGTAGCAATGTACTTCTGAAGTCTATCAATGAAGATTAAGTGTATGAAAACAAAGCCGCAGTACTACTGTTACCGTCGAAGATTACGCTCTCGCAAAATAGTCCTTTAAAAAAAGCAATGTTTTAAACGTACCAGTACTTAAATCAATGATTATCTATATGCCAGTTATATTCATTTCAAATATTATTTATCTTCAATATAAACATTAAGAACAAATTAATCAGATATGATAAAGTTAGTTTTGATCTTGGTTAGTTCTGTTTTTGTAAATTTAAGAAACAGTACAAGACGTCAGCTGTTCCTGTTGCAGTTCTAGTTATTGACCTTGCCAATAATTGCTGGGAAGTTAGGGAACAAAACATCAATCCTAGTTGCATCTTTACTGAAAACGAAAATATAGCATTAAACAGTGTAGATACGATTTCTAAGAAATGTCCGTGGCAAACTTTAAAGGAACATGGTAAAAGCAAGCGTTTCCTGAATGCACGTGACCTCTTCCAATTAATATCGTATCTCGTGGCTCTGTTTTTTTTTTTAATTCCTGATTTTTATCACGCGACTGACACATGTGATTACACCTTTAAAAATTGATAATAGAAACATAATATCAGTATGCATTTTTTTATTTTTTTTTAAATGGTGTACGACACAGACAGATTATTCTAAATGTATCGCATTATCTTGCTTCTAAAGCGATATGATCTTTTTTCTAAATAAACTGTTTTACTGTGTGTATATATATCTATATAAATATAACTTCATGTCAGTCACAGCTTTCAGGAATAAAAAAAAACGTAAGACCAACATACTAAGTAATCGTTTGTACAGTTTTTGGTTGCTAAACAAAATAACAACCGTGTCTTACGTAATTCAGATCTGACGTTCACACCCACTCACATACAAACACACTTGGCCTCATCTGTCCCAAGCGCACTTAAGGAACATACTGATATAAATAGCAATGCACTTATTGGCTGCAGTGCAGTCACGTTCTGTGCTGTGATACATATTTTAACTAAGTACGCACAAGTTCTAATCTTCACGTCAATCTTTCCTTTGTTCATGGCTCGCGTCAGTTTTAAATCATTTGTATTATCCATTTTTTCTCTAGAGCTTGAGATTTCATTGTACAAAACATCATTATTGTATTTTTAATTAAAAGAGTTGCATAGAATTTCCACAAGTCGATGAGTTAATAAGCATTTTTTTGTTGCTTACTGGAACCTGTTGTCCGCCAGGTGAACAAAACCTATAAAAGGCTATCGCGAATGAAAGAACCCTACTACGTTAAATGCATATATATATACACAACGGAACAGAACTTGTCCAGAAACGAGAACAGGGGTAACATACATTAAACCGTCATAGAATTAGAAAATAAATTTCGATTCGGAAAAACTGTTTTCGTAACTAAAGTTGCAGATGATATGTCTTATATATGCTATATAGTACCTTTCCCTTGACTTGATAGGACCTTTCATTATATCTTACCTGGCGACTGCCCCACATAAGCGTTGAACCCGCGACCCAGTGGTGGAGGGCTAGTGTTAGCAGAATGTCAGACGCCTTAACCACGTGGTCACCGCGGCCCCTTACCTTTTAATACATTTTAGATATACTTTAAAGGTCCTTTCAATATGTGTTATATAACCTTTATAATACATTTCAATATATCTATATATGTTTTATAGGACCTTCCAATAAATCTTATATATATTTTATAGGAGTCCCTGCAGGTAGGGCGTAAGAATTGTACCTGCTGCCATCATTGCATGATCGTAAGAGGCGACTAAATGTTGGATCTTATCTTTTCTCCTCTTTCTAAACAACTTTCTTCTTCATAATGTCTCCCTTGACAATGCCTCACTTGTGGCCTTTAGTTGAGCGTTCGCCCCTGTGAGGAAGGCTTCGGGTTCTGTCCCCTGGCCAAGACATACCGATGTCTGTAAAAATGGTAGTTTCTACTCCTGCTTAACGCTCAGCAATTTAGGAGTGGGACGAATGGTTCGCCCGTCGTCAGTATATTGTGAACGGGTTGGGTGTCTTGCTTGTTGTCTTCGGCAGTATGTTTCATTGAGGTAGCACTATAAAGTCGGCATTAGATCCGGGCTATCACAAGGAGACAAACACGAACCTATCGCAGCTTCCCAACACACACGCGCATACACTACACGCATGCATCTTTGCACACCGGGGTGCCGTCCATAAATGACCATATCTGTTGATAGGACGTTAAACAATACTAAACCTAACAGTATAGGGCCTTCCAATATATCTTATATATTATTTATAGCACTGTTCAATATATTTTATGTATACTTCTTGGAACCTTTTAATATATCTTATATATACTTTATAGGACCTTTCAATATATCTTATATACAATTGAAAGGATCGTTCAATATCTTGTATATGTACTTTATAGGACTTTTCAATATATCTAAGATAATCTTTAAAGCACCTTTTAGTATGTCTTATATATAATTTATAGGACTTTTTCATACATCTTATTGATACTTTATAGGATCTTTCAATATCTGATATATACTTAATAGGACCTTTTATACTAAAACCGTTAGGTGGGGAAGTAGGGATGGTACTATCAGAAAAAGGAACAATTATCGATTGTAAAATCCAGAAGGAAACCTATATCGTTTTAACTAAATAGACCGATCACTCTTTAGTGTCCCCGGGTCCTGAAAACGCGTTTAAACGAATTCTTAAAGGGCCTGGTCGGGGGAAAAAATACAAAATAAATGGGTCTAAATGCGTTCTCTGGCCTTCCAAAAGTTATACCACGGCAATATGATGGTCGAGTTCTGCTTGCAATGATGGTGTATAAATGAACAAGAGTTAGTATAGGGTGCGGTGCAAATGCGTATACTATGCAACAACCAACGTTTCCTGACTTTGAAACAATGTACCTTCTGAAGCGCCATGCCTATGCACAGTATTTTGACCGATGTATGCTTGTAGCTCTGACGTATTATGTACCCCTTGGGTCAACGACTGGCGCCTAAGTGTTTGTTCCGACAACCCGCATCGTCATTTATGATTTTTACAGCAAAGCAGTAGCAAAAAATATGAAACAGGCTTCCTACATCCCTCCGGACATTGTTCGATAATTGCTATCTATTGTGCGATAATTTAAGTGTTTATGTTTTCATACATTTATCCTAACAAAGGTTGCAGTTTCAGATCTATTTTTATGTATTTTATAGCGCGATAGATGCTTTTGATATAAATCGGCAGTGCGCTTTACAAGTTCTGCATAATAATGATATTATCATAATTACGAAGATATGGTAAAATGCTACAATTGTTGTGCAAATACTGTTCAGAAACTATAAAAAAACACACTCCCACCACAGATAGTTCAATGTGTCACAGTCTGTTACAAAATTTATATTTAGACGCGCCTTTGTGAAACTGTTATCTTTGAATGTTATTGGTCGCAAACTGCAACAAGAGAAGTTTATTAATTATATAATCATTTTGGGATAAAAATGACCAGACGAGCTCACGCTATTTATACCTCAGCTTGTATGCATAGACCTCAAACGTGTTTTCATTTTTAATGTTTAGATAGCATTATAACTAGTAATCAGAGGTTGTATCGAATAAAGATCAAACATTAAAAATAGTATTTATCGAAAGATAATCAATTTTACATTGTAGAATTAAATAAATAAAAAAATATATACCACATTTGATATAGCGCCCGATCTAGCTAAGATAAGCCACTCTAAAGTGCTTTACAGTTCATAGATATACACTTTTTTTTTACAGTCATTACAATTAGCATGTACATTAATCAGTACAATTTTGATAAATTCGCAGGAGCTGCCTTATCAGGCGCTGACTACTAGTCCTATGCCACCTGGCTAATATCTCCAAATGTGTGTATGCCTGTGTTTGTGCTGGAGATGTATTGTAGAATATGAAGTAGTTTCCGCCCATAGAGTGTGTACTATGTATTACCTCTAGCAGGCTGTTATACATCTTGATTTCACTGCAACATATATAGCAGGTAATATATCTGCAGTATATAATTTCATACCCGGTTTGATCTGTAATTATTAAAGCAGGTTTGCACATACACCAGTGCTTGTTTCTTATATTTATAATAAGATGTAGATATCTAGTAAGCTTTTATACAGCAGGATTGCTCTGTAATATCTATAGCAGACAGTCTTACGCTAGGACTTCTCTGTTACATCAATAACAGACAGTAATAGAACTGGACTTAACATCAAGGTCACATATTCTTTTGTTGCGATCCTGAACTTTCCCTTTCTTGGTAGTAACATCTACATCCCTAACATGTAGTGTTAACCTGTTACAATTTGTTCGATATTCAGGAACTTACTCCGATGACTGCAGACGGACAACATTATCACAAAGGTTTCTCAGAGATGAAAACTGATGAAGACTATTGGGAATTGTTATTGTTGTCATCAGGATCTCATTGAGAAGGCTTATATTTCCTCGTGTCATAAGGTCAATGTTTATAATGATGCTCATTAGTGGGTGTTGTTATTTTGCTGATTGGTCACCTAAATATAAATGGAACGACCAATTACGAATAAAAAATATTCAACCGATACAATGGCGGAGTGACATTTTACTGAATGCGTTATTCAGTCTTATTGAAGAAAGGTATTTCGAATTTATAGGCTGTAGACATTATAATACGTGTTATTGAATGTCAGTAAAAACATAAATACAATATGTTTATATGACATATTCGTTGCTGACAAAAATAACACAAACTTTGTCACATAGCGAGGATATTTTCCACAGATATTGCTGGATAAATACTGTATATTAATAATAAATACTGTATATTAATAATAAATACTGTATATTAATAATTGTAACATTGAAAAATATTTGTAGACATAAACAGCCAGGCGATGAACTAATGGCAGTTAACTCAAAACGGGACATAACTCAAAACGGGACAAACTCAAAACGGGACAAACCCAAAACGGGACATAACTCAAAACGGGACATAATTCAAAACGGGACATAACTCAAAACGGGACTCAAAACGGGACATAACTCAAAACGGGACAAACCCAAAACGGGACATAACTCAAAACGGGACATAACCCAAAACGGGACATAACCCAAAACGGGACTCAAAACAGGACATAACTCAAAACGGGACAAACTCAAAACGGGACATAATTCAAAACGGGACATAGCTCAAAACGGGACTCAAAACGGGACATAACTCAAAACGGGACTAAAAACGGGACATAACTCAAAACGGGACATAACTCAAAACGGGACTCAAAACGGGACATAATTCAAAACGGGACATAACTCAAAACGGGACTCAAAACGGGACTCAAAACGGGACATTACTCAAAACGGGACATAACTCAAAACAGAGAAATTGTGGGAAATGTTCAAACAAATTGGAATGCGATAACGACATATTTTTATATACTTTTGTTTTACTAAATGGCGCTAATAAGTCAATAAAAAATATTATTTAAACATGTTTTCCATAGCTTACATATCATCCGGAGCCTATATGCCATTCGAAGTTATATGTATTTTCATGTAATTTTAATAAGAGCCCATATTTCTATATTCAGTAATGTATGCTGATGTAGACATATTTGACATATTTATATTTCATATTTGACATGTATGAAAAAATACCGTTTTGTTTACTATTGTCCAATAAGGGGACCGCTGTACGTTTAAATAGCGTAGAGTGATACACTGGTACCGACTACAGCTGTTCTACTGGCTCTAGGTTGGGAATGTGACCGTTGCTTCATATGAGTACCAGTGTTGGCATATTGACAACATCTAGATATGCACGTATCCGTCACATTTTACGTACGTGTACCAGCAGGAGCAAGGTCATCAAGGATATCTTTTGCCTGATCGAAAAGTTATATGGAAGTATTAGTTCGTTGTGGTATAAATGATATATTTATATATCATGTGTTCAACTCTGATACTTTTTCATTCAGTCTGCTTCCTTAAACGAAAATGTTAAGTAATTTTTACATGTTAAAACGACATAGTGACATTTTATTATATTTAACATGTGCATCTCGCAGATCATCAGACGTACGCCTCATACAAATGTACACATATTACGATCATCAGTGAAGGATTCTATTTCAATGCTTTGTATAAAATGTCGTCTGCTTTTCTTTTCTTTTTATACAGTACATATACGCATTACTGACCATATCGAAAGCGAACCTACAGACATAAAGAGGTAACTAACACGCTACAAACGTATGCATACTACCATCGTGTCCTTAAAGCGAGGTTGCCTGCGTGCGACGTGACAAAGCAATGTCAAGCACGTGTGTGCTCAAACTTTCGACCTTCACGAGAAACCTCTTGCCGGTATGAAACAAAGTTCCACGTGAAGCTCAAAATATCATCATTTCTTGTGATTTTTATTACTTGAGTAATGTACTTTATGTGTTTTACAACAAAAGGGATAGCTCATGTTATAATATATACCAGCCTGTGCTATTTTAAATTCTTGTAATGTATAGCGGCTTTGTTTACGAGTTAAACAGCTGATTTCAGAGGATGAGTAATGTTTAATGTCATAGTGAGGCGGGATCAGTGTTGTACTGTTATCAAGGACGAGAACGCCCCGTTAAAGTGAGATTGTTTGATGTCTCAAGTATCGCTAAGTGGTGTGATTGGATGGCAACACGCTATATTCATCAGATTCATATGACTATGTATAATACACACCAAACCATCACTCACTGTACATTGTATAGACTGTAGATCAATGCTACTATGCATGACTCAGAGTGTTATGTAAATAATTTAATGAATATATATATATATGTTATATTTGCCAGATCAAACGCCACATCCATATTTCGTGCATTCCATTGCGGATTGTTTAAAGAGACATTAGTAAGGTATCTGCAAATATAGAATATGCCAATGTCTTCAGTATCATTTCAAAATTCCCTGTTTATTTCTGTCTATTTGGCCAAACAAAAGCAGATATTCTATCTAATATGAACCATGATACTGGGCACTAAGATACACTAGATAATCTCACGCGTTAATAACAATATGATGAAAGGTTTACGGCAATCGTTACAGCGCCAGGTTGTCCGCTTCATAAAAGAAAGGTGTGTTTTCTTTATTGGAAGATAGCGCCTGTCTTTGAAATGGGTAATTTATGTCTTCTATAGGTATAATCAGTGATGACAAATTATCCTGTTCGAGGAGTGCATATTGCTTTTATGAGTTTCAAGTAAAAGTTTAAAACATAAATATTAAGATGGTATGTATGTGTCTAAACGTTAAAATAAAATGTGGTTTGTGCAAGTAAACAGAGGTTAATTGAATACTAAATTGAAAAATAAACTACGATTTAGTGAAAAAAAAAAAATGGAATCTAGTGAAAATAAAACTGAGATTTAGTGAAAATGAACAGAGTCTTAATGAAAATTAACAGAGATTTAGAAAAAATTAAAATACTGATATTTTGTAAAAATGCAGATAAGATAAATGGCAATAAATAGATTTAGTGAAAATGCACCGATGAAAAAATACACAGGTTTAGTGACAATAAATTGAGGTTTAGGGAAAATAAACAACGGATGTTTAATGTAAAAGATCAAGAGATTCAGTGAAATAAACACCTAGAGACAAAGGACAAGAATACAAATAATACCTACGCTGACGATATCAATGAATTACACATGTGCTAAAACTTTAACCAATAAATTGCATACTTTGAAGGCCAAGTGCACTGTGAGATGATGAGCTATATTCTTGTTCCGGCGTTTCCTTTCTTATTGAAACACAAAGAATGTTAATATATATATATTTATATGTGTATACTTGATCAGAAAAACATTTCAAAGTCCTTGTGATAGTTAAATATAAAAACAAAAAAAGACAAGAGTTTCTTCGACTTCGACTAGAGCTTTCTTCTCTTTAGAGGTTCGACAGGGGAACTGTTTATTCATGTTGACAGGAAAACAACACAACACAGAAAGTGACTTTTTGATCGTTACAAACAGATTATCCAACAAGTTGAAAATTACTTTTTGACTGCCACAGATCACTTTCTATGTTGTGTTGTTGTCCTATCAACATGAATAAACAGTTCCCCAGATAAACCTCTCGAGAGGAGAAATCGCTAGGGAAGACGAAGAAACTCTTGTCTTTTTTTAAATGTATAAATGTTTATATGAAATAGAATATAAAGCCGTTAAAGGATGTTTGTATGCCGTACTTCCCTCCCCTGAATTGGTTTTAACAATTATGTAAATCCTCACACCCAATATCTGTTATAATTCCAAGAAAAAGCTTGTTATAACTTTTAGTTTTAAGTCATGTACCAAAATATGTACATGTAGTTAGTATTATTGTATTAACAGCAAATTAATTAATCAATGAAATATATGTACTTATGCTTTTACAGTTTATATATTAAGCTTCACTTACAGAATTGTTTTTTTTTTTAAATCGTCTGTTATTGAAATGTTGATAGAAAAAAATGGTTTCGTGAAAGTTTTGGATACTTTTAAACATTTTTTATAACATTTATGAACAATAGAATATGAATATGAATCATTAATAAAGGTATGCATTAATTTCTCTTTCTTATGAGATCGATGAAACTAGCCGATATAAATATCTGATAAAACATTATTAGTTGTACACTAAGCAATGTTTTGACAAATTGTCTAATTATGCTTTGTTTATTTTTTTCACTCTCCAACGGTCAGTTCGTGAGAGTCTTGGACAGAAAAATCAATGTTGTCAGGATAAGATCAGTGACGTCACAATGGTAGTAGTTAAGCTGATCTAATGTTGTAATACTATCACAACACCTGTTGCATATGCATTACTGCATGCTTATCGTAACAGTATATTAATGTGGGACCCCCTACATAATGCTTTTTCTGCTAGAACATTTGAGAAACCAAACTAAATCGAGTTGCTGCTTTCATTACAATACTTTATACTTTTGACCTCTATAAATATACAACATTTGATATAGCGCCCTATCTAGCTAACCTAAGCTACTCTAGAGCGCTTTACAGAATATAGATATACAATTTATACAATCAATACAATGATCAATGCAATTTAGAGGAATTCGCAGGAGTTGCATTATCAGGCGCTGACTACTAGTCCTATGCCACCTGGCTAATATTTCCCTATGTGCGTAATCCTGCGTGTGTGCTGGATAGGTACAGTGTATTGTGTTCTGTTTGTATAGGACCATGCTTCCAACGGTATCTTTTAAAGTGCCACCTCACTTGAATGATACAGCACAAATACCAACAACATCCACCCCAGACCATTTTATACTCCACCTAGGTTGTTTGAGTTGTGTAGGCAGGAAAAAAACAACTTTCTCTTAATATCCATACGTACGTCTTCAGGGATCGAACTCCAACCGCCTTCGTGGAAGGCCGGAGTGTTAACCACTCGACCAATCCGCCCATATTACTTACAATCTTAAAAAAATAATGTAAGACACATGGGTGCCCATCAACCAATCCGCCCATAAATATTTCCTATTTTCTGTCTTACTAACCATTTCTTTTCGACTTTGTCTCCCTGCGCACTCTTCAATTTGAAATCATTACATGACCTTACAAAAACACCAAAATGTTGCTCCTATTCTTTTTCTTCTGCGCGGATTCATGAGATCAAACTAACTGCCTGATTTGCAACACTTGGAACCTCTACATTCCTCTCTTTGTCTTTACACCACAGACACAACTTGTTAACATGTTGTCAGAACATTACGATAGGCAAGACGTTTCTAATGAGATGATATTTAAAATGACCAATGCGTGACCAAGGCCCGCATTCATGAAACCACTCTCATTTTCAAGCATTGATTTTGAGCTCAAACAAGCTTATTTTTAATTCGCCTAAGCATGTGTCACAGTTATAAAGGTCAATGGTAGCAATGGAAATGGCATATGGGTTTAATTCTCTCCAGAATATATATTTTTTTTATTATTAATTTATCACCGAAACAAGAATTAAATTGGAGCACAGAATCTATGCTTGTGCATGAGAACGGTTTCATAGGTACAGGCCCTGATCATATGTAGCCACCGTCTGTTGTGAGGATATTAAACAATTAAACTGTTTGCCCAAGTACAGTAAGGAAAATGAAACGGAATCCAAGTTGTGACAGACTAGTGTGATGTGAAAGCAAACATATAACAGTATATAGGAAAATATATCCTTTATTTCATAAATCAACAATAGCTTCACCAACAACAGAAGCACATCATAAGTAATTAGATGTTATACAGGAAAAACATATTTTAGCCTGTACTCATCATAATCATCTTGTATTTGGTCATTAAATTTAATAAGTGTCTAGCATTAAATATAATAAATAACAAAAACTGAAATGTATTAACATATCAATTCCACAGACACTGTGGTCCAAAGTGTCTTTGTACTCATAACCGTACAACAGAATTTTTTCAAGACAGATCATAATGTAAACGAGATATTAAGCAAAACCATCAACTCAACCTTTTTAAAATACATAAAAATAGATAAGTAAGCATATTAAAAAAAACCGACAACTAAAACAAACAAATAAATAATTTGCATTTGGGAAAAGAATATACATGTATGTTCTTTCACAAAACGTAAAATAATAGTAAGTGCCACATATATGTAAAAATCTAATGACGGAAGGTATAGCGCAGACGGATATATTTCACAACGGCTTGGTGCAGTGTAGTCTGAGACGTACTACCTGTACCTATGTGTGGCATTGCTTTTATAACACACCTTCAATTGTTCTTTAAAAGCATGCTACATTGTTTTATTATTACCCCAGTTAACGAACCGAACAAAAGCAGAAAAGACGACAACGAGGACACAATAGTGACGTCACGTTACCAAAGCGTCGAATGACGTTTAAATGTTGGTAACGTTCCTGTTTCAATTTATCCATTCGATCAGTGGGGATAGCAATCAATTAGTAGTAGCAAAAGCTCAGTTCTTGCTACTTGCGTCATACAATATTATGTATTATCACAGTATGAAACACGGATGCTTGAATTGTATGGCCTGAAATATGATTATCACCGTATAATCATTCACGAGGTATGTAATACAAGTTTTTATATTGCCGGCACAATAGGAGCAAATGACTAAATCGCGCCCTCTAAATATACCTCAGTATGTCAATAATCAGAACATGAACGTTAATACACACGTGTAATTAACACTTATAACAATATACAGGGACAGAGTTCATGCAAACACGTCTATGGGCTTTGCTAATTGACAAGAGTCCATAATGGCAAAACCTTTCCAAAGCAAACTCCAATAAGTGTTTAATGATATTTACATAGTAAACAACAAATAAGAGAAAAGCATACTAAATCGCATGAAAGATACAAGTAGTGCCATTTGTCTGTCTTTACACAAGTAATTATCGCCATGACTCACAAAACAAAGTGCTGTACATTTCGGAGGGGCTAAATTTTCGCAGTTTTCTTTCTCGTAGCAAATTCCCTGGATTTCAATTTCCGAAGAACATCGATAGTCAAATATTGTTTTCTATAAGAAACCAAATTCAATCGATTATAATTTACGGGTTCTTTTCATAAATAAAATGGGAAAATACAATAACAAATTAAAGCGCTTTACAGTTTACGATGGAGTATGCGTGTAACCCCTGAGGTATCAAACATTTGGCGATGACATAAAGTGTACTCAAAGGTATTTTCTCGCATATTTAACATAACATTGTGATAGAGAGTTAGGCGTTAAGCTAAATCATTGAAACCTCGAAGTTTTAGTGAAGGCCGGGTTAGTTTGATTAAGCATAGACCTAAAGAATAAATTATATATATTCCTTATCATGGAATACAATACCTGATTTTGTACTGGTTCTTAACAACAATCAACAAGTAATTATAATAACAATTAAAAAAATTCTTTTAAATATGGCAATTTTACACATCCGTATTCTCGTAAGTTTGATCCAGTCGTTAAATTAAGCTGCATAGGGGACGATTAATTGTATCATGAGAAGCGTTAGGTAATTAATTGCATGCTAACTTTAAAAAAAATGAAAAATTATTTCAGTGCTTACCTCAACCAATAATATAAAATATCTATTATATTTATAAAAAAAAATCAGTATGAATGAACAAAGCCAGATATTATGCAATTTTTTGAGTATTGGCCAGTAGGGTTATTTTCGAGATTACAAAAATACATTTTTTACGGACGAATATAATACAAAGCCCATAGTGTCGCATATGATTCAAATGCATTCAGCAAAAAAAGCGTTTAAGCAGTATATAGGAAAGTGAAGTGAAGTCCAAAACCTACAGCGTAAACTGCACAAAAGCCTTCCAACACGTATCAAGGATTTTGTCTGCTACTAAGCAATATAAAACAAAATTGTAATTTATGTAAAATAACATATATAACAAAAAAAATCATCAAAATAGAGCCAACAAAAGTAAATTTGCATACTTTCCTGACATACTTTCTGAATAAATGAACACACGATTTTAGTCTAGATCATACGTTATTTGTTTGCTGGACGTTTAATTATATAAATCTAGGCATATTCGAATCATTATATATCACCTGATGTATAATCAAATATTTAAGATGCATCAAGTTAACATGACAACAATATAAACAACAACAAAAAAAGGAACAAAACCACATATGTACACATACAACCATGATGTTTGGTTAGTCCAGATCATAAATAAATCCATTCATTATGCATTATTTAGCTGAAGTGTTGATGCCCCGGCCCGATATATCATTTGCTAGGTAAGTCCCCTACCATATCACAAATATACAAATGTCTATTCAATAGAGTATATTTCATATTTTCTATCTAAAATGCATATAGAGATCACTCAAATGCCCAATGATTCAACTCCATAAAGTTCAACTCAATAAAAGTTAAAAACATTGATCAAATCTAAGTAATACAATCATAAGCATGTGATTTGCAGAGCTGTGCGGGTACCTCACAACGGGTTCCGGTAAGAGTGGTTAGACTATACATATAATAAATTAATCTAGAGAAGGCCAATGAAGGATAACGTTGTACATGTTTAAGGGCTTCGATATTATTTGAACGTATTACCCCTCTCTTCATCCAGATTCATTTTCATGAAGATGTGACTATCCATCAACGAGATTAATCAGCACCAGATAGGTATGGTTCCAAGAAATTTGTATATCGTGTCATGATAAAATCATGTAAAGATCTAACTCCATAGCGATTAAATATCAGTTCATAAAACTCAACTTCACAAAGAATCATTCACAAGAACAATCATTGACATTAGCTGTAATACTGGTGTAGTCAAAAGAAAGTTTTCCTCAGCTTAAAATGGTGGGTATCAAAATGAATGAAGCTTTTATATGACGTACGATGATTCTGATAATTGCTTTTAAAAGACATCAAGCACCACAATCGAGGTCCGTACAATATATGTACCAGATGAGGGTAATATATAAAATGTATGCTTAGCTGTCTGTTTTACCGGGTACAATAAGGAAAACCTTCTGCATCAACGTGTTGAATTTATCTGAAAAAACAGAAAGTTACATTTGTAAACTAAACTAAAAAGTATTTCATATCTCATATCACAGATCAACTACTTAAGAAAAAGGAAACAATGGGAAATAAGAAGATGCCAATTCAACAGAACTCGGGACTTCCCTGATTTCTAGCAATAAGATAGAAACTCATTCCGCAGCGAATGTGGCACCGCTATATACACATACATGCATATGCAAGTATTTTTGTTGTTGTTGTATATTGTTTTTGAAGTAACAGGAAATTCTACTGGCTTATCAAGACAACACTTTGCAAACGTTACACCATGAATTAACATTGAAAATTACCGGACATGACGTCAAAGTGGATTAACATATCTTTCTTAACTCGTAGAAATATCTTTATATGCAAATAAATATAAAAAGCGACTTTGTGATTCGCAGATGTATTTTACTGTCAAAAATATCAGTTTTATAGAATTGCAGTAGTCAATGGATCGATCTTTGTCTGCAGACTGGGGTAGGGGAGGAGGAAGAGGGTTGATGTTATCCCAATAGTCAGCCATTATCGTTTATATTTACATACTTTAGCATGACTATCATCGGTTGATATTTAAGCATGAATTACATGATTGAAATCTTTATTTATACTCACTGC
Organism: Mizuhopecten yessoensis; assembly: GCF_002113885.1. Taxonomy (NCBI): domain Eukaryota; kingdom Metazoa; phylum Mollusca; class Bivalvia; order Pectinida; family Pectinidae; genus Mizuhopecten; species Mizuhopecten yessoensis. The sequence continues at coordinate 1,532,930 of NW_018406970.1, read as the reverse complement.
TCTAATGTTGAAAATAATTTTATTATAAGTTTATTCTAACTCTCAACTACTTTGTAATTACTTGTTGTTTATTACTTGTATGACAACGTGTGGTAATTGCAAAGTATTGTTGTTGTTTTTTTGTATGACAACGAGTATACAGACAAATAATTGTACATATAACAACTTGTGAACTTACCCATATAAGGTACTGGCAGTTTCATGTAGACAAAAGGAAAGTAGAAAAACATTCCACTAGCAATAAATATACAGGCGTATATAAATTGCACTCTCGGAGACTGTATGACGGGTGATATTAGCAGATACGACGCTATTAGGAAGACAAACACTGGGATGATGATGGGGACCTGTATAAATATAAAAAATAATTACTTAAAATTGAAGCATTATCATAATGTTTCATTTATAACTAGATTTTATATTCCCCTTTATACAAGGGTATTCGTATACCATTTATTTTTACAACCTGAAACCAGATAAAAAGTATAAAAGTTTAAACCAGAACAGAAAGATAAAGTTTGTCAATGGCTTTTATAATTTGTCTCTGTTTATGATAAAATTAAACTTAATTCATCCACGACCTTGTATGGCTTTGGGTTTTTTATAGGGAAAATGTGAAAACATTTTGGTCAAAGAAATATTAAAAACAATGTTGCGGTATTTACCGGATTAATATGAAACGCAATACATGCATGCTGGTCTGACACTTACCGTATATGGTCTATGTAAATTTGGTTGTGTGTATCGGAGAACTAATACAGAAAATATCGTCATACTGTAAAGAAACCAGGCGGAGAATCCGTAAAAGTCCATCAAAGTACTGATATCCCCTGGTATAAGAATGGCGAAGCCTACCACGGACTGTAACAGAAGATTATTCATGATTTGTATAACGCTAAATGAGTCATCTTACTTCATGCAATATTAAAATGTTATTTAACGCTAACTGAGTTATCTCCCTCCATGCAATATCAAAAAATGTGGTTGTGTACGATTTGTCTCCCTTATTTTCTCACAACTACAATAGTTATCGATTATTAATGAATATCATATTATGATAATCAGTATCACCAGTATTAACAGTAAACTATGGTTATTTACAAACACCAATAATAATTTACAGTCACCACTAATAATTTACAATCACCAAAATTAATTTCATACATACTGCTCTATCTTGAGAAGACGAAAACTCATATATAGAAAAATGGGAAGTCATGTGTCGTACTCACCGTAAACAGGACTGAGGGTAGAGGGGTCAGTCTATTCATGTTGATGAACGATAACACCTGGGGGAAGTTTCCTCCTCTAGCTGCTACATATACCAGTCTACAACACGTGTAAGGCTAATTTATTCGTCGCAAAAAAGTAAATGTAAATAACCTAACAAAACTAAGCTATCTTTATTGTTATATGATAACTGCCCTAAGCCGATATAGATGATCAATGACAAAACGTTTTGTTATAACACTCGACATAGACTCGATATAGAGAACTAATACTTTACGAAAACATAATTCAACAATTACGAGTTCTTGTATAGTAATGACACAAAATAAGATTATGACCAGGAGTCACTAGGTACATTATAGGGGAGGCAAATCCAACAGCCTAAATTCTTGACGTACCTGGATGTGGCGAAGAGACAACCGTTAGCTGCACCCAAACAGGATATGACGACAAACAGGGGCACGATCCAGGCCATCGTTCCAAGCATATGATCACCCCACGTCTAGAACAAGAACAGGCATGTTTAAATAAACACTCCAGAAACCGCATCAGTAATCAATTTCTTTGAAGGAAGGTACATGTATATATCGATATTTTTTCATTGATTCTTTGGTACATAAATGCAAATAAGATGTATATTAGATAAAAAAAATCAAGCTTGCTCTCTAGATGATTTCTATATATATATATATTGTTGTTTTCATTAATCGTAACCGATTTAAAAAAAAAAAAAAAAAAATTTTATTTATTTTTCAACAATTGAGATGCAAGTTTATCAAGTTATAGAAATACTTTTGTTTGCCCGGAGATGAGCGGTAGGGGGATTTAAATTGGATGATACTGGAGAACTCGGAGAAAACCCATATTGACGGGCAGGTGAAACAAACCCCGGCTCTCTAGGTGAAAGACGTGTTCGCTATCCGCAGCGACAACTGACCACTCCATAATAAGATATTAACTTATAATAAGGTGGGAATAATAGCTGTTAATGTTCCAGTTATGCCAAATGGAAAGTCTTGAATTGTATGGTCAATCTCCGTAGACTCCTGAACACAATCCAATTTAAAATAGATGGTCTCTAACGTTTTGTGTGCACTTACCACAGCGACAGCGTGAGACTCAAGAACTTCGTGTTTAGACATAACTGCGAAGTAGCCAATGTTAGCAAAGAGATAACAGACTGTGGTCAAGGGAATACCAATGATGATAGCTAAAGGCAGATTTCTGAAAAGAGAATTTGTTTAATTTAAATAACTTTGTGTACTGGGTTTGCTATGTGAAAGAAATCCTCAATAAATAAATTTTATTATTATTATCATTATAAATTTATATTATTATTATTATTATAAACAGATTCATTCTTTAAATTCTCTTTTAATTTCCGGAAACAGGAAGTAAACAGCAAAACATAGAAACAAGATATGGAGACGGAATACCATAATAAACAAAAAGGTCATTTCCGGATATTCTATTGATGGCTTTAATATATATATCATGTACATAACATTTGTAAATGTGACGATTTCTTTAGGTATAAGACCTGACCCATTAGTTCATTTTTTCAAACACCAAAACAGATGCTGGAAGTAGAATTGATGTTATTCGTGAACTGTTACCGTTTTGGTTCTATATTTCAAATTCAATTGATCTGACTTCCCCTTTTCCATTGATCATTTTGTTCAGTTTTTGGGACTGCCACGTTGACATTTATGCACTTAAGAGAAATAGGTACAGTAACTACACAATTTCGTAATGTAATAAGTAATAAAACAGAAACTGGCAAAACACACATGTGTTGAATTTGAATTTTTTTTCTTTAACAAACAATTATAGATGTGAAAGGTTTGTCAAATAGAAACTTTTCTAAAACATTGGACGAACATTGTATATTCAACCAATCTGAGAATGACTGCAGATTACAGTATAAGCTTAACAAGTTTAAAACAGCAATGCATAGCAATGGCTATGCACAAAAACCGCAAGTACACACAGTAATCAAAAAGTTTGCGATTATTCAGTAACCAACCTTTGAGGACTTTTCAATTCTTCTGTAACCAAATTCAAGTTATTCCTACAACAGAAAGAAAAACGATGTTTTGCTTACACAAGATAACATAATTAACTCTATAATAAACAGGTAATGGTCCTTTCTTAACATGAGACAAAGTTTAGAGAAAGTACTTGATGTAAAGCAGATGCATTTAACTTGAAACCACAACATATCTGTTTTCAAAATGAATATATAATACATATTTAACATAAATTAATAGCTTAACTGATTATCAACACAAGTGTAAACGCACCATCCATCAAAGGCCCAGAGTCCGTTGTAAAAGGCTATCGCAATAAGGCCTACATTCTCACTCGTCCCTTCAAATCCTTCCGCTAGGTGTTCAGCGCCATCTGGAGGAAACAAATAACGATGAGCAACAATAGCAAAACGATTATCCAATGTTAACGAGTTATCTACTTAAAAAGGAATTCACACGGTAGTAGCCGCTTCATCTTCATATATGTGTGTATCCTCCATTCATCTTTCAATAACGCTGCTGGAAAATTTCATAGTCCACAAAGTTTTGCCGTAACCTTGAAGGCCACAGCACTTTCTTTGGCGTGGTGGCAATGTTCATACTATACACACTTTACTCAGCAGTGCAATTATGTTTTGGCATTATTAAATTTCAAGGTAATTTCACCTGTGTGAGTTTTACTTTAATCTTTCAAGATTGTAATTATTACAATGTACCTGTGGCCAGTTTGTATATTCCGCCGACGGTGATGATTGCTATGGCAAGAAGCTTAGCAATGGTACAGAACGACTGGAGCCATACGGCGACCTTGACACTTGTTATATTGATGAATGTGACGATAACTGAAACAATAAAAAAAAATGAGTTTTTAAATAAACGCATAATTTACATGTGGGCTTGATGTTTTCCTTAAACAATTTAATCAATTCCATATTAATGTCATTTGCCGCCGATTGTTTTGCTAAAAGGATACACAGTGAATGTACGTGCCTTGTTTGCAAAGCAATACGTTTTCATCAAATTATGCAAATGTAGCCATAAATAGATAAATAGATAAAAAGTAATCACGTGTGATTTATACAAATATTCAAATATTTGTACAGTATAAATATACGACATTTAACTATAGACGAATGCGTCTTATACAATTCTTGCAATTACTTCAAAGCGTGCTATGATATATACAGTATGCATACAAATTTAATAAAATAGACATATTTGAATCAATCGCATTGTGATACGTACGCATGGCAACGGCTGTGATGAGCTTCACTGCTGGAAGAGGTGGGTCACAATCTGGGAAAAATGGTTTGGCGACGTAGGTACCAAGACTAAGACTGATAAGGGCGAACTGGGTCGGGCGTATAATAAACAGGGATACCTATAACAACAACATGTATATTATACGTAGCTGGTAAACAAAAATATCCTGATATTTCTATAATGATAATTATAATAATATGAGGTTCGTATATACCGCTTTATCACAACCTAGTCCGTAGGTCGTCTCAAAGCAGTTCACAAGTTAGCATCCGTGGCTCCAAACATTTTCTTTCGGTCGGTAGGATTGACTTGTAGAAAAGGTTATGTATCACAACCATTTAGAGTGTTTATATGTGACATTTTGATAACTGGTACGGTACGTACCCTGTCACCTTTATCAGAAAAATGTCCAGATATGCTGATTTAATGTATAAATATTAAATGAAATAGGAGGGAGGAGCGAAAAAAAGGATAAAAACAATAAATAGAAAACAAATATTTCATAGAAAGACTTGTTGAAGTAGATTGCCCACATCAATTTGACGTTTTGATAATTTTTCACAAAAGCAAATGGTAAAACATTACATAATTCAAAAAAGACAACCAAGGCAAAAGATTACATAATTAATAAACAAACAGGACGAAATGAATATTGAATTATTCATAAACGTACCCAGTCAAATATGAAGGAAGGAATAGCTCCAAATTTGCCCATATGTCCATACGTAAACATCAGATAGGAGTGCTCGCCTCCAGACTTTGGTATGGCGGTACCCATCTCGGCATAGGATAGTGCACCTAACAACAAAAATATACACAAATGCTTGAAATTAATTTCCAAGTTTTTTGGTGAGGTGGTGCAATTTGATTTGATATACAATACTAATGCCCGTACCCCATTTAATATCCTAAAAACCCTTGTTAACATTAGGCGAACAATTAACGGATGGCAATTGGAAGTACCTAGTTTATAAATGTGTAGGTGCCAGTACATGTATACGAATATTTATCATAAATATTAAGTTGTTTTACATTTAAATACTTCTTTGTGAATATGCGCATGCTCCAAGCGTATTTTTATCCTCTCTCTTTCATCTTTGACGTCTATTTATTTCTCTTCGCCTTATATCATTTAAACTCGTTATACAGATATTGAAATGTTGCTGCTATCATTTATATCTATTTTGTTCAATCAAAACCTTCAGTTTTGTCAATGTAAATGTCTGTACAGGAAACAGATTTATATAGGTTCAGAAATAACTAGTCAAAACTATTGTCATACCAGAACGGAGGATTTTCATGCAAAATTAGTTTTTAACAGTGGTAGGGGCTCCCTTAAAGAGACAAGCAAAGATATTGATATGACATCTAGGCTTTTTTTGCATATAGTTTTTCTCCCTCTCCCAAACATGTCCCTTCGTGACATCAAAAGACTATTGTGTTTCGACAACGAAGACGCCAGGTCTACTTATATAATTATGCTATACAGGAGAACAGGTCTGTCTTATTAACAAGGGATTTGAATGCTGTACTATACTCACCCAGCGTAACGACGAGGCCACAAAGAGCCCAGATGATTAGGCTCATGGCCACCGACCCAGTACCTTCTAAAATGCCTTTTGGGGATATGAATATCCCTGAACCTAAGGAAATAATGTTACGATATTACGTAGTTTGTACCATATGGTATGAATGTAGCATACACTTATTAGATCAGCTCATAACTGATTCAGAATAATGTATGTAGCAAAACGTTGATGAAATAAATACCTAACTCAGAGAGTCTACATAACATAATCGATTTTAAAAGTAAGAGTTAAAATTATTTGACATCAATATGCTGACAAACACAAAATTAATATTTATACTGAATTGCTTGGCTGCAGTGACGTGCAGAGTACCAAAACGAAAACACACAAACAGAGAAAATTAAAAGGACCGTGCTACCCTTGTATGCGATCGAGACAATAATGTAGCCAATGATATTACACTCATCAAATATCAGCTAATGAGGGTTTAAACACCAAAGGCGGGGCTGACGGTTACATTACTCAAAAACCATGGAGCAAACAATTATTGTACTGATTATTTTGAATATCTGGAGTCATCTATCCATTGAGCTGATCACTGACGCTCTCGAACTAACTTTTCTTGCAGAGTGTATCCACATATCCTGTGACGTGTACTCACCTATCATGGATCCGACGATGAGGCCGACTCCAGTAAACAAGCCCACACTTTTCTTTAGCTTCACCTCCCCACTGCTAGAGCCAGAGTCCATACTAGAGGAAGCAGAATCTGAAATAGAACAACATCAAAATAATGTCATGCTTACATATCGCTTCAAAGTCTCTATGGTCTGGACAAATGGCAAAGTATTTCACCGGTCAGATTATTGACATCTTCAAAAAAAAAAAACTTGTCTTCTCCAGATAATTTTGATAATATTTAATCTCGTTCCAGCTAACTTCACAGCTTCACGACATCTAACCTGACGGTGACATTTCTTTGGTTTGATTAAACGTATCCACAACAGATAAGGTCATATAAAGATTATCTATTCTTTTGAACCTGCAAGGGTTCCTGAAAGTTAAAACTCATGCATCACTATACCCTTGGTATAACTGGAATGCATTATTCGTTTAACGGCATAACCGCTCAACGTAGTTATGTATATCCGGCTATATACATGTTTGTTTAAGTACAGTTAGATAGCACAATTGAGGGGGTTGAAGGGGAAAACGAAAATGAATAAAAATGCTTTTATAGGTGACGCGAAATCCTTCACTAAATGTGTTATAGCGGTCTTGAAAAATTCAAAAAAATAATTTCACGCCAAATAAAGTACACCATGATACACTGAAAATACATTTTCCTGTTAATTCATGAGTGGAATAATTACAGATTCTATTTTTCTCCGAATAATCCATAAATGCTACCAATATCATAATAGCATCCTCTCAAATGTTAATTGATGCATTTGAGAATGAAACAAACCAGCATAGTTCAGTTCACGTGAACATAAAGTGATTTACAAAGACCAGATTTGCTGAACTTCACACCATGTTTAAGTTAACACATCGTCACGAATGTCTGTAATTATCTCAGAGTGTAGACATCGTCTTTTGCTGGTTTCATACTCTTTACCTTGTTAACAAAGGGAGCATAACATGAATATTCGACTAAGGAGCAAGATACCAGAGACAAGCAGGTCTATGTTTACTTTCTGTCAGTAAGTGTTTAATTAATTAGACAGATATACTTCTACATTGCAAAGATCTTTCTAAAACATTCCTAAAATAAAAATGTATTAACGATAAAACATATTGTCCTAAATCCCATGAACGAAATCTAGATTAAACATATTGCGGGTATTTTCTGGATTTCCATTTAGACTTAAAACGTAGTTTATTGTATGTTTCATTCTAGTAATAATAATATGATAATAATTCGAGGTTCTTATATACCGCTTTATCAGAACCTAGTTCTTAGGTGGTCTCAAAACGGTTCACAAATTATTATCCGTGGTTATAGGGCCTTTGCCAATATCTTTCTCAACTCCCTGGTTAGCATACAGCCGGTGCTGCCATTTCGGCGCTCACAGCTAGCATTCTACAATACTAGCACTGCCCAACCACGTGTTCATATACAGCTGAGTAGACTGGAACAAGCGGAGTAAAATATCTTGCTCAAATATACAATAAAGAGCCGTGCCGTGACTCCTACCCGCAACCCCTCGGTCACGAGCCCGGCGTCCTAACACTAGACTACCATGTCTCCAAAGCACCTTAGCGTAGCATATGAAAATATAACAATTCATCAAAACTTATTAAAAATCATCTATTTTGTTGACATTTTAAATTATGATACCCGAACTCATCATTAACTTAATAATTATTAATAACGGGCATGCTAAGTCCCATTTAATGGCAATGCTATTGCAGTTGGAGTTTATTCACCGGAGCAAAATCCCAGATAGAGAAACTTACCTTTACGATCGAAATAATTGTCCACACAGTGACAGCTTTACATACAAATCTAACTTAAAACGTGAAAAGATTTTCATAAAACTTAAATACCTATCATGTATGAGGCTAAATACACCATGAGGTAGAACAAATGTGATAGGCTACACGGAAAGACGCACGGAAGCGTATCGGTATTGTTAATATAGTGTCATTTTGATATTTATACAGCGTAAACCTACTAAGCGATGATAGTCCAGCAAGCTGTTGCTCCGACTATGCCTTGTTCCACGCTTTGAACGCTTGGCCTCCAGTTGTATAATTTGAATTTTAGACAAACATTGATTTGATTCCAACGTTTTCGTCTGCCTAGTAGTCACAATATCGCAGTTTGGATGGGGAAATTCAAACGCTTTAAACTTTCTGGTTACTGGAATTTGTGTTATTATTGGTTACAAGAATTGAAGGTATAATGCATGACTACAGACACATAATGCTGGTCTGAGGGGTAACAAGTCAGGACGGAAACGTAGATAAATTTGTTAAAAAGACAGGATAGACAATTTATTCACATTTAAAACAGAAATGCAATTCAAGCGAGGCTCAGCACAGGGTAAAAGTATACAAATTGTAAACAACCCACCTAAGGGCCTTCACCTGTTTTTTTTTTTTTTTTTTTTTTTTTATAAAAAAGTTNTATATAAACAAGTTGTCATTAACAAACTAATTAGCATTCCCCCCAGCCTCGATATGCCACAAACCAGTTTTGAATGCCATGGTGCATGACCTTATTTGCATACATTTAATCTGCGAATAGTCTGCTATTGCCTTATTCTTATACGCGAATAAAGTACTTTTTATTATTTTTGTACATAATAATCATATTATGTATAATATCTAGATATGCTTTAAAATCTTGCAAAATGTATAAAACCTGTTCAGTAATAAGTTTAAGGAATGTTCTCTCTGCTGACAGGTGGATTTGGGTGCAATGTTACACGATGTCTTCCCGTGATCAATGCATGTCAATAACAGCTTTGTTAATTGACCCAGTCAATGGTCATGTCTGTGTCTACCGGGGTCAGACAAACTTCATGGCAATCGATCAATTTCTCATCTATCTTATCGACGTTCTTATAACTGTCCTTGGCTTCATCTGATTATTTTGTCTGTTTTTTAAAAAAATTATCACGATGTACATCGCACTCCGTCTTTGTCATTCTTAGCTCACACGCGATTGCATTTCAAATTTACAATGACCTGTGTGTGTGTATGTAGCGTGTCCTTCTGGGTCACTGGTCATTACGGGGACGTCGTCCCAGTTTTTAACAATCAGTTTACGAAAGAAATCCCCAAACATCAGCTACCAACAAGACATTTAAAACTGCAATTCTTTTCATTTATGTCAAGTATATCACATTTTTGATAAACATTAAACACTTATGATTAAGTCATTATTTGAAACTTCTCTGCGTCATATGAATGGCTAGTAAATGTTAAATTTGGAGCAACAGGGTGTTCATATCAAGAGATTTAATAACATTAAGTTAATGACCAGATAAATAACACATCAATAGATAAATCATAGATATAACTGCTACTTTGCATACTTAACGTGAAGATAATGATGTCCGTTAGAAAAGCTATATACATGGCTCGCATATTTAGTTGCGAAATGGTTTACTATAACGCACAGGGCATAATGTAATGAAATTTCGTTTTGTTAATCTGCCATTCTCTCCTTCCTATGTTTCTATCGGCAGTGTCTCTTCAAACACACGACTTAATACGACCTGTCTAGGCAAAATAAAATAAAGCAAAGTCGGCCAAAGCTAACTAGTATGTTTGCATGCCCTTATCACACATCTTTAATGGATGGTAACTTTGAAATGTCAGTAAAATATTGTTCGAACTAAAGTCAATATGAAGATTTAAGCAACAACTAATCAGTTTTATTTTTACACTATTACAGAGTATCTGTATGCTGTGTCAGCCCTTTGCAGCTATAAGATTTCCGAGTGAATAGACACCAATGTATGCCAGTATAGTTGAGTGTCGGGATTGCATCAGCTCCAAGCCGTGAGGTCTACACAGCTGTGAAATCGATCATGGAGCTACCATAGAAGTTTCATCATCCCTCGACTCATATGGATTAAGGTCAAACATATTGCCTACGTCCACTTACATATTGACTTTTCTACACTGGCTGCGATTTTATTTCTCTGTTTTATTTCATAAAATCTACAAATGACATAAAACAGGTAAGTTCATGTGACGGTATGTTTAATCCTACCTACGGTACGGAAGGTAAACACAACTGTATATGTCAACACAATAAGCCAAAACTTCAATTATAATGTCAACAGGTAAACTTAACACCACTACAGGAACCCAAGTGGCACCAAAATAGAAGGAAAGGGTTCACCAAACCCGGTTCATGAAAAAGTGGAGTCGAAATCAAGTACTTCTTGAACTTCCCCATTTTGCACTCGATACGATATCTCCCCAAATTTATGTAGGATTTCGGTCATCAAACATCAGTATTTAAAAGATTAAATTTAAGCTTACATATCACAACAACAGTGGAATGTATATTACTATGATTCCACCTGTTTTTTAAGCGATTTTTCAGTTCTATGTGTCATTAATCTTTTGCTGGTGACTGTCTAGGACAATAAGGAAATACGAATTGGCAAAGGTGTCGAGTAACTTGACTCTGTGTGACTTGCGGATATTGCATACATCTTATATTATGAGATTGATATGTAACTCAGATGCTAAAAATAGGTCAAAGGTTATAATTTCTGTCTGTTTCACCGATGCATTGACTCTCACTGTTGGTGATTGGGTAATTATTACACGATACTATATGCACAGTATTAAATTTTGAATCAGGTGAGTGGTTCATAAGTGATATGTATTTTTTAATAATGCAGAAAAGAAACATAAAACAAAGCAAACGCATCTTTCAATTAAGTCACGTTTGATATCGCCAAAAGCGCGCCCTACTAGTTTTTCTCATGTATAGTTTTCTATGAAATTCATTGTAATCGAGAAATGTCGATACATTGTTTATGCGTTCCTTTTTGTAAGATGGCTAGTTTGGTTTTCCTTTCTATAAATAAATGAAAACATCTTGTCTGAAATTATATGTTTTGCGTGTTGTAATTGACATAAGTATAAAAACATGAAGTGAAATATTTCAAAATATGTACACAAACAGCGAGGATAAATTACAGTGAAATTGAGGCTTTTATATTGTAGGACTTTTTCATTAACATATCTGATTAGACGATGAGAAGAAAAATCCGTAAACTTATCTATGACATCAATACCACTCAATACTAACAGTCGGCACGCACACGTGGACAGGAAATATGGTAATCAAATTATATCATGTAAATAAGCTATATATCACAACAAACACGCACACTGCTACTAACACGCAACTCTCGGTTTTTGACATACCTGATCTATTCACCAGTTTCATTCTGAAAGTTTATGCTGACCGGACTGTATATGCTCCTTTGGTCTGTCTTATGGTCTGTGTAGTGTACGCCTGTGAGCTACGGCGGTCTAGGATATTGTGTGGACGATACGTAAAACTCATTCTATTTATATCTGCCTGTATATGTGGAAATCCCCTTCACTGTTGATATACACACATTTTGGCGCAGTGTATGCAATGGACTGGCGTTTAAAGATCATTCTAGAAAACATTACAGACAGGAGAGTTCGTTCCATGTAAGGGAGCGGTATTTTGTGAATACATTGATTTTTATGTCAACTGAATTTTATCACATACACTGTTATATATGATAACACCATCATAAATACGAGCTGATAGTACTAGGGAAATATCTTTTTTATTTAGCCATCACAAGGAATTTTGCTGTTTTTGTCTATATATATATAAATATTATACTGACATGTACCATGCGTAATGTAATCGATTGTGACGTCACACATAACAATATGATGAAATAACATATTTACGGAAATGTTAAAACTGATGATGTGCGCCTATCATCTATATAGACTTAAACTCGTTTTATTAAAATTATGAATAGCGTAAAGATCGATCCTCTGTACACATGATATATGTTATTATTAAGAATAATTGCCATTTATAATCCATATAATGATTATCATGGGATTAACGATACAGATAATTGTATTGGTTTTCAATCACGATAATATGTATAGATATTTTTCAAGTTGGAAAGAAAAGTTTCCAACCTCACTATCCTTACTTTTTATGTAAAATTGATGATTCATTTTTCGGTGTAAGTATGCGATATTATATTAAGGCATGATGATCCCTTAATAACAGCTTATCATTGTTGCCCTTCGTGTCAAACCAATTATGCAAAGCTGATCTTTTATTGATTTGATACGGTAGATATACTTCCTCGTGTTTACATTGTAATTATGATTGATGTTTTCCCTTCAATTAAAAGCTTCCCGTTGTTATCGGCGAGGGCAGGTAAGTAACTAGAACAACAACGAAGGAACCGATGTTCAATAACATTCCTTACCCAACAAAGACATTATCAAACGTTTAAAATACCAAAAACATATGTATATCATTATTGCATTTATTGTAAGATATATGTTATGACACTTACGTATTTATGGAGAGTGAGTAAATCTTTAAGATATTCAACACTTTGCACACTCCTTCGCTTTGCGTCCTTATCTGTAGTCAACATGTACAACAAGTGCATGACATTTATTATCTAGCGATAACACAGTTTGAAGTGTGCTTTTAAAGTTATAAAGATTTACTTTCAATTACTTATGAAAAGCAAAGCCGGATCTATTTAAAATAGGTATGAATACGTTAAACCTCACCTAGGTCTTTATCTTACGTCAAAAATCCACGTCTTTTCTTCAAAATATAACTTATTTCCCGAAACCGGAAGCAAGGTTGGTTCCGGTTGCCGAAGCGAGTGGACGGACAATAGCGATCTCTCGTATAATAATGTAACCCTAACCTCTACTTGACTCATCATGATCTACTTGGTTGCCTCTACATATTAATGGATACCACTGGTCAAACTACTCCACATTCATCGTAATTTTGAAGATGGATATTCTTCATTCTTCGTTCTCTACATGTGATTAGCGGTCACCGTAGTCCAGTGAGTAGTCGCCATGTTTCGCTAAAATATATACATGTATACATGTACACGTCGTCCACTGATTCATCTATAGTCGTTTGTCTACTCATAAACTGTTATTATACAACATGAACAATCTATCCAGAAAAGTATTAACACTATTAACTCTATAACCGACCCAGGTGTAATTAATGAAGTGGTCACCCAACTCCGGAACAATGACCTTCTCAAGGACACACTCATTTCGAAACTGGGTATCACAGATCTCAGAAACCAAATTACTTCCTTGGAAAATAGACTTGATGATAGTGAACAATATTCCAGAAGGAATTGTCTTAAGTTTAGAGGGGTTCCTGAAGAAAGTGGTGAAAATACTGACTCCCTAATCATCAATGTTTGTAATACGCAACTCGGTGTCATGGTAACTGAAAGTGATATCAGCCGCTCCCACAGGGTGGGGCCTAAGTCTGATTAGTACCCACGGGACATTATTGTCAGGTTGTTATCTTACAGAGTGCGTGCTTCAGTTTACGAGACCAGGTTCTCGCTTTTCACTAAAGCCAGTGACTCTAATACTGAGTCAAGCTCATCAGTTCCTCAACGCCCATACAAGCTGTTTGTTAACGAGGCCCTGACGAAACAGCGTGCTGAAGTGTTTGCTAAGGCAAGATTCCTTAAACAGTCTGGTCTTATCACTGGGACCTGGACCAATGACGGCAGGATAATAATAAGACATAAAAGTGGTGACAAAGCTCAGGTTATCAGGCTCAGTGAGCTAGCATCTTACCCTGATCCCCCTCCCATCAAAGTCCAACGTCGTGACTCGAGGATTCGAACACTGGAAACCAAAGCCCCTGAACAGCGACGTTACATCCAACCAAGTGCTCATGCACGTGATAAACCAGTACCCGTCCTTCAAACATCTAACTCATTCACCTCCTTACCTCAGGAATGATGGTTCAGAAGAAACTTTATATCCCCCAGCAGTTTCCTAGTGACTTATTTTGTATATATATATATTCTTAATGTATTCCGTATTACATATATATTATATATATAATAACCACCTAATGATATCTTTCCATATTTGTTAAGTTTTACTCACTATTAATATCACTATCTTTTCCTTGTATGCCAATTATAATTATTCATGACGATTACCTGGATAATACACAATATAAGTACATTAACACTTTAACTGAAACACAGATTAATTATTTTATGTTGAATTCATAGTATTTGTGTGAAAATAGATAATCAAACCCAACAACCTTATTGTAGAACTGCCATGTCTTTAAATGCAGCAATGAACATGTACATGTTTGCACCATGTGCTTAAAGTGCATTAAGTTATTAAAATTATAACAAAATTCTATCTGATATGTGGAAAGACTATAATGTTATGTATACATGTATACTGTATACTGTTTTGAATATATTCTTATTAAACTTATTAGGGTTCTCCCCAGGCAATTTAGCTGATACGGCTCCGTATCAGCTTCAGTTTGAAATCCTCCCTACCGTATCAGCTTAATTGACACGTATCACCTTAGACTGTGAACCGTATCACCTTGATATTTGTACTGAAGGTGGTCTTTTTACACAAGAAATTGACACTGATTAAATCACACGGCTGACCCAAGTCAAGCAATGACCCCACTGGTCAGTTGCACGATAAGCGTATTGCCACAGGGGGCCTGTAATAAGTGGGGAAGGGGACCGGACGACAAGCTCTCAGGTGTCCGGCAAGCGTGCTCACTGGAGCCTAAAGCAATTACCACCGGATCCGTTTAGCATGGTCAATAGGTGATTAATTGAGGTACCTACTGTTGGATTAACAAATCAAACACTTAATAAATCTATTATAGATTAATTTACTCACATATGATTGCATTTGATAACGCCGAAATAGCGTGTGTATTTAGTTAGTGATGGTCGCCATCTTGGATTGTGTAAAGTACAAACCGGAAAGGGGAATGAAATTCTGGATTTGTCGTTTTTAATGAAGAAGAGTTCAAATAAAAATGCTGTTTTAATCTTTGATCACATTTCCTGACAGCAGTATTAAATACAGTTTTGGAGGAAATAAAAACACTGTACATTTTATTAAAACATTTTCTCTTACAATAATAAGAACTATGATATAAACTTGTTCATGTAAGTGTTTCCCCCTATACTATAGCACAAACAGCTTTTAAATATTTCTTCTTTAAATTATTTTTAATGGGGATTAAGTAAGGAAACAATAATAAAAGATAAGAGAAAAATGTCACAAATGTCATATCTATTATTTAATGTACAACTCATACACCTTTCTATAAATTGTATTTTTTTTAGAATATTTAAAACAATAATATTGCTGAAAATTCAGACATAAGAAACACTTATTTATTTCCTTGATTTTAATGTTCACCAAAAGAAGGTTGGTAAATAAAAGTAACTTTTTGAACATTATATTACACCCTCCACCCCCCTTAGGTTTGATAAGGTATTATAAGGTATTATACTTGCGTGTCCGTTTTGAATGTTCGTTGCAAATGAAACCTATCAGCTTAGAAAAATTCTGGGCAGAACCCTGCTTATGCCCTAGTTACAGGCAATGTTTACATGTATTATTCTAACCGACTCATGTGTATGTCATCCTGATGCTGTCAAGTCAATCACATTGTATAACTTGGCTTTAATATAAATTATTATTTACACAATTGATGCATTCTAACTGGAGATGTACTTGTATTTATAGCAGAATCGTGTTTGTATATGTACTCATACACCACGTATGTATAACTTATACCAGGTGCATCAATTAATTACGTGGCTATATTTATCTATAGAATATAATAAATGTATTACCACTTGGAATACATGCATATGTGTATTATCTACACGATGAATACTATATATATACATGTACTACCAATATAATAAAATGTACAATATAATGTATATATAGTATATCCCTTGAAAAACGAAGAAACTCATCAGCCATAAATTACTCATCTCAATCTTTTATTAACAAATATGTGTACATTGTATGTCTTCGTTGATGACCTAGATCAATCTATAAATATACAACGACCGATACATTTATTTTCACTGCTTCATTGTCCAAAAATTGCAATAATGTCACATTACACTATAAACTTGAATCAATGTTTACAACCCATGTGTGACCTACATGTATACAATTGCCCCCGGCAATGTTTTTATAGCAACATACATTAATAATGTATATCTTGGTTCAAATTATTGATGTAAAGTTAATGCTGTGTGGTTATTCCGAAACTTACCTATGCATATCTATCGTAAAATCTTATCTTGTGAATAATATATAATCCCCAATTCAGTTTGTATATATCTATTTATCACTACGTGTACAGTCACGTCGTCTCTCACGTGCATGACTCATTGGGTCTCAATTATAAGGACTTTCCATTTCTCCCAGTAAACCCACTTGCGAATTTTATTACTGTGTTTAAAGTACCAAATATCTTCTGTCTGTCATAATCGACAAGTATAAATAAATAAAGGCAACCTGATTCACAGGGACCTGATTGACTTGCACATTTTTGTCAAATATTTCAAAAAATACAATAATCTGCAGCTTTTTTCCTATCGGACGAAACATAAACTTATATTACATATTTGATATCCTCTGTTTGAAACTGGGTAGTAGATTTATTGGCTGTATCATTTTATTACATTTTTTTTTCAAATAATCTACCAGGCGCGTGCTCACTATTTATATCTAAATTTTCAAGTCCCTGTGTGTTCAAGCGTCCCAGGCACCTAGATTGTGATGAGTCACATCCGTTTCCTGCTTTGTTAATTATGTGTTTTGATGAAAACTGCGAGTGTGCATGAAATTATTGTGTTGTGCTTGTCCCATATTTATTATACAGCCATACTCAACTGGAATCGATATATCGCGTTAAGAAAACTATTCAGCAGCTGGAAGATCAACAGAACCTACCAAGTCATCATCTTATTAATCGACAATGGGTAATTTTAAGGTAAAATTCGAATGGTCTATATCTGATCTCTGGCTGTTTTTTAGGTTATTCAAAGCGCATTTTCTAAATCTACATCTTGGCTCTCACTTCATTAGTATAATACTTGATAACAGATCTGTATATTTTGATAACATATGTTTTCTTCTGGCTTCACATTTTATTGTGCTAACTTTGTGTTGTGATATTGAAAGTAATCCGGAGCCAGTACAAAATATAAACTTGGTTCATTTGAATGTATGGTCTCTCAGAAACAGGACAGCCTTGGTAGAAGCAGAGTTTGAGGATAATGATATAGTCTGTATAACAGAATCTCATTTAAACCCTTCAATATCTAACCTTAACATTCAGATGCACTCCTTCAATTCCAATCCTCATAGAAAAGATAGAACTACTGGTCCGGGG
The DNA here is from genome assembly GCF_002113885.1 of Mizuhopecten yessoensis. Taxonomy (NCBI): domain Eukaryota; kingdom Metazoa; phylum Mollusca; class Bivalvia; order Pectinida; family Pectinidae; genus Mizuhopecten; species Mizuhopecten yessoensis. The sequence goes on along the minus strand of NW_018406970.1, from coordinate 1,514,904 downwards.
GGTGGGGTTATAGTTTATCACAAAGATATTATTGTTATGAATAGGCGAATGGACCTAGAAAAGGATGATGTTGAACTTATATGGTTAGAAGTATTAGTTAATAATCATATATTTCTTCTTGGATGTTTATACAGACCAGAAAGTAATGTTGAATGCTGGAATAGATTAGATAATACGTTGACCAGAGCTACAGATACTTCACTGGATGTGGTACTGACAGGTGATATCAATATTGATATGTTAAATCATCCGTTGAATGATCACTTATCATTTACTTAGTCTTATTAATGAACCCATAAGAATAACACCTGACAGTGCCACATCCATTGATAATATCTTTACTAATAACCAAAACATAGTTAAAAATACTCATGTATCTCCACCATTTTGCAGTGATCACTCCTCAGTACATGCTTCAATTTCTTATTCTGTATTTAAAAAAGTAAGCTATAAAAAAACTATTCTAAAATATGAAGAGGCAGACTTTGATAGAACGAACAATGTCTTATTTGATATTGATTGGTTGAATTTGTCTTCAAATCAGGATTCTAATACTTTTAATAGCACTATAGTCAATGCATCACGGAGCAGGTCAATAGATTCATTCCTACAAAAGTAATAACTGTGCGCCCAAATGATAAACCATGGATGAATAATACAATTAGATTGAAAATGAGACAACGAAATAGAATTCACCGAAAAGCTAAACTAACAAATAATCCCCATTATTGGGAACAATTTAGAACCCTACGAAATGAAACTATTGACCTTATCCGTGAGGCAAAGCAAACTTTGTAAAAAATCTTGAAAAGTCACTAAATGATAATGTGGTTACTCCAGACAAATGGTGGAAGATAGCTAAATATATTACCAATTTTTCTAATAAGTCATCTTCTATTCCACCACTTGAATCCAACGGCCAAATAATCCAACATCCAACTGAAAAAGCAGAGCTTCTTAACAATCACTTGACTAATATTTCTACATCAACACCTGACCTTGAATTACCCCAAACAGCACAACCCAATGCCCCCTATTCACTATCAAACATTCATATCACTGAACAAGATGTTTCCGATCAAATTAATATACTCAACACTAATAAACCCCCAGGCTCTGATGGTGTTATTCCTAAAATTGTGAAAAAGCTTCATGCTTCTCTTAAATTACCTCTTATGTTATTATTCAATAAGACACTAGAGTCTGGTATAATACCTTTTAGTTGGAAACAAACAAATGTTAATGCTATTTATAAAGGAAATGGCTCATCTAATGATGTGTTAAATTACCGACCAATTTCAATTACATCATGCTTCAGTAAAATAATGGAAAAAATATTTTTAAATATCTAGACAACTTTTTGATTGAGAATGATATTATTACTAAGCATCAGTCTGGCTTTATACCTGGTGATTCTATTGTCAATCAGCTTTTGTGTATTTATAATGAAATTGCAAGCAATACGGATAAAGGAAAGGAGCTTCGATTTGTTTTTTGTGATATCAGTAAAGCCTTCGACACAGTATGGCACAAAGGTCTTTTATTTAAATTGAAATTATATGGTATAAATGGAAATCTACTTTTTTGGTTTGAAAATTATCTGACTAACAGAATGCAAAGAGTAAATACTGAAGGTTATTTTTCACAATTTAAGAATGTAAATGCATGGGTACCTCAAGGATCTGTCCTCGGACCACTATTATTTCTTCTCTATATCAATGATATCACTACGAATGTTTTCACCAATATCAAACTTTTTGCTGATGACACTTCTCTGTATGTAATTATAGATGATAACCCAGCACAGGCCGCACAATCTCTCAACACTGATCTTACTAACATAGGTGAATGGGCAACAACTTGGGACATTAAATTCAATCCAAGTAAAACAAAATCACTCATATTTTCTAGAAAACAAGACACCC